>NC_092191.1:7752500-7912500 GCF_043641665.1 Enoplosus armatus | reverse complement strand
CATTTAATGTTTGAGGCAAACTTAGCCCTGAAATTTTAAGCCTACCGCCACCACTGAAACACTTCAAGAATGCCTCACCTCCAAATCCCTTCACACATGCATGCACAGCCATAATTGAATTCCTCCTATTTTTCAGAGTAATCGGCGAGAAGCCCTCACCTCTGGCTATTTTTATGTTCATGGTGCTGCAATTCAAAGTTTGAATGACAGTAGCATTCTGATGAGGTGCCTTTATGACTACCCCGCACACACACACACACACACACACACACACGACCCATGTTGAATCCCACTGCATTTCTCTCTGATCAGACAAATCTTTTATCTGTCACCCATTTATCTCATCTCTTGATGACTTAATTTGAATAATCCCCTTGAGGAGAGATAGTCGCAAGAACATTAAGGAATGTCCAAGGTGTTAATGCAAGTGTTTCTCTCTTGTCAGCACATAGGTAAGACAAATGCTTCCAGTAGCCTGGTGATCTGCAATAATAAATAAAGAAATATGGTTTTATTCAGATAAACAATCAGTCCAGAAAAAAAAGACATCCATGGTTTTGTATGGACAAAACAGAAATGTGTTATAAAAGATGACAGCGCTTTCAGCTTCATATCCTTAAACAAGAGCTGTCCAGGAAATATTTGAGTAACACTATAAACTAGACAGGCTGATTGGACGGGTGCACTTAGCGGGGATTAATCTGAACAAGACTTAACAGGGATGGCATGGTTTTGTAACCTGGTTCTAACTTGGGTATTACTGTCATTTCAAGAGTAATTTCAGCATTACACAATGCAAGAAAACCTTCAATAGACTGTCACATGTAAGACACTGTATTATCCCAAGATAGCCCTTCACCAGCAGGATTAGAGTAATTGAAAACAGCAAAAAAGTGTATTTGCATTTGCTTCCTTTTTTGTATGGCTAAAAAGGATTAGTGGTGAGGGTTTACAAACTATGTTCCAAGAACTAGTAGTATGATTAGAAAATAGTTTTTTCTTGTTCAGTGAACAGGTCAAGTGGGGACTGAACTAATATAGAGAGTGTAGTAATGAAACTGCTGCCTTTTATCTTGTATCCTTTTCCTTTCCGTCAGTCTAGCTTTGTTTCAGATCTGCCTTGCTTTCTCATGGTCCTCCAGTGTGAGCCTCCATCCTTCTTTTTTTCTATCTTACTCTCACTGTGGCTCTCCCTGTCTCTTTCATTTGGGCCCTAATTTCATCAGCATGGGAATGTGGGACAGAAGGGCTCCTTTTCATCTCCACCTCATAAATGTGCATCAAGGAGCTGGAAGCTGGAAAGCCAATCTAAGGACAACAGACAATTAATCTCTCTTTTTCCATTTTAATCTCTCTCTCTCTCTTTGCTCTGTTCGTCTTTCTCTCAGTCAACCCCAGGCACCTTCTACACCCAGTTATCCAGGCCAATAAGGAAACAGGAGCCTGGTGGTTATTTGTAATTCCAATTACAAAGACACAATAATTAGACGAGAATCAGAGGTCTAGCAATTACAACAGACATCAGCTCCGTCCAATGACTCTGTTTTAATTAGTCTCCAGCGCTTGAAAAGTAGGTGATGCACAATTCAAAAGTTCATATGCCTACTTTTCTATATTTTAATTGAGAGAAATAATGATTTGCCCTTTTCTTTTTTTCCTTCTGAACTGCACAAATATGCTGACAGACTTCTATCACTGAGCAACTGTGCTCACAGACATGAAGTAAATCCATTGGTTCTGCTGCTGGGGTTGCCAGGAATATACCCCTTTATTCATCCACAACTAAGTAGTCCATTAAAAATATTTTTATAGTGCCTCCTATTCATATAAAAACAAAATTATTTGTACATACATGGAGACCTTTTTGTAAATAGGCTATTTTAGAAACATGAAGTGGAAAACACGAGGAGCAAATGTATGATCCCTTGGGTTGTGGGTTGTTCTCAATGTAGCCTTGGAGCTTATTTTAAGTTATACACCAAACTGAATGACTAGTTATGTGTGAGAAAATAGAACTGTGGCTTCAAGGATTCATATTTTCAAAAACAGCTGTCTAAAGCACGATAAACTGTGCCACTAAATCATTTGAGCTAACAAGCCAATAGCTTTGCCACACATGCGCACGTCATAGGCTACATACATTTGTACTGTGACCAAAATGAAGAATAATAGTATAGTGTGTGACTGTGAGCTAATTACCGTGTTGCCTTGCCTTGTTGTGTGTAATGTTTTGATCCAAAACAGTCAGACAGTTAAGAAATGATATGATATCTGATTTAGACATCAGTAATCATTACTAGAAGTTACATATTCTAAAGGCGAGAGCAGTTATCAGAATTGTTCAATCGTGCATCAGTAATCATTTGCAGCCTGCCAGACTTTAAGTCTTCTTTAATAATTAAACATTTAAAAGGCTCTACTCTGCTGCATGCTATGAGTCATCAGCAGGAGTTTGACATACACTTTTCAGACTGACATTTGACATTCAGCCTGCCTCAGCAGCAGAAATCAAACACCAAGGAGGCCAGGCACTGAAATGACCCTTTGTTTCCCCTTCGATCTGAAGTACCATGAATATATAGTCACTCCTAATTATGCATTTTGCTGGTTTGTCATCCAACTGCCCCAGATGACTCCACCCCTGGCGAGAGATCTGCATTATCTTGGCTTGTTCTATTATTTGTGTCAAGGCTGAGAGGTGAAAACTAAGCCACGGATTTGAGTGCAAAAAAATGATGGTGTGTGAACTGTAGATCCTCTGAAAAAATGCCATGCTTAGCTGAGCCAAGCTGGCTTAGTGCTTTCAATGGGTGATCGCATTTCTGCTCAGTCCAATGGGGGGGGGGGGGGGGGCTCAGCATTAGAAAGTGCTTACTCACAACAGATGAGACTGGACTGTGCTGTGACGCAAACACAGAATTCAAAATGAACAACCCCAGACAAAAACAGTGAGTTTGTGTCTATTGTGGCCATTCAAAATCAATTATCCAATGGATAATGGAAATAGAAATGCTGCTTCAGACGTGACCAGTAAAGGACACAATCCATCGCTGCTGTACCGTGAGGCCAAAGGTCAGAGTCGAATGGAAGGAGGATCGAAACAAACTATATCAATTACATATTCAGCAGACAACTATGTATCTCCTGATCAACTGCAGCAGGGCAGGAAAGAAGAAGGGCAAATATCCTGAAACCCATTATTGAGGGTACACTACAGTAGGGCAGTCAATGTCACTTAACACTTTATAGTGAACCCAGCCCACTTTAGGGGGAGTGAATGATGGTTGAGCACTCAGCAATCTTAATTAGTAAAATATTAGAGGCATCTAATAGGCACTTTATCTCTGATGGATGGTATGGAGGTCTACCACCTACTGCAGTGTCATAACAGTGTCCTGCCCCTGCCGACCCACTGAGAGGAGAAACGAAGGGAGTGGGAATGTCAGACGGCTTGTGGTCAGATTTGAGAGATGACGCAACATTAGCGAAGGTCCGTCTCCTACCACTCAGACCAACAAGGAGGCATTAGTCTATGATGTGGTATCATGCTGATGGGGAACAAGTGACATCAGAGTCCACCCTAATGTCATTGTCCTGTCGTTTCACTGCAGTTTCATCTCTTTTATCCCTGTTTATTATTACTTTTTCACCCCATTACACTCTCCTGCACTGGTATACATATCTTTTGTTTTTTGTCCCTCAGCTCGCTCAATATCTTTTTCTATTTCTGTTTCTCTTCCAGTCTCTTCCAGCACTGAGTTGATGGGCTGACCTTGAGCTGATTGGGCAAGATTGATTGCCTCTCAGGTGGAAGGAAAAGAATAGACATAAAAATGAAAGCAAGACCAAGAGACCCAAGAATGAAAGTAGGAGGACATTTGACTTCCTGTATGCCCTCTTTCTGTGACTCGTGATGATGGACCTCTTTTAGTACCTTTGGACAATAGTAATTATACCTTCTCTCAGTTTCTACAGAAGTACCTTTGAAATGACGCCATCTATCCTGTAAACCCCCATGCAGCTTACAGACAGTTTTACACAGCTCTTCATTTTTCTATCCCCCTCCCCCCTACCTGCCATGTACTAACAATGTTACTCTTTAGACAACCTCTCATTTATACGCAAAGATGAACACATCTCCTGCAAGTGCTGTACATCATAAATTGAGTTTGTGTCCTGGCATATAGCAGAACGTACTGGTAGAGTTCACGGCCATTATTAAAATGAGGCATGACACAGAGGGCACCTCTTCCAAAACGGCAGCCAAGACCAATACACGGCAGCTCTGTGAATTTGTACATTTGTAAACTTGTAAATTATAGTTATAGCTGTCTTTATTGTACTCATGTCTTTTACTATTGCACTATCCCGTATACTGCTGTAACAATGCAAATTTCCCTGCTGAGGGATTAATAAAGGATTATCTTATCTTATATTATAATCAATGATTGTTTTCAAATGTTGTAAAAGAAAAACTTTCTTCAGATGCTAAATAACTGATATCGGCTAACTCATATAATTTTAGCAGTGGCAGGATTTTCTGCAGGTCTCTGGCTTTTGTAGAGCATGTGATCTTTTGCAGTCACACACCTTTGCCCCTTTATTTTACCAGTTAACTTCACCTTTGCCGCCTACACCAAGATCGAGTACCCTGGTGTGAATAAAAAGAGCAACCTCTTGCTATCTTCCCCTCGGTGGAAGTACTGAAGCACACTGATACTTACATCCTTGGTCAAGTCTACAGTGGGACTTTACTAAAGTATTCTGTACTTAAGTTAAATTGGTAAACTATTCCAAATGAAGTCATAGATGAATGTTATCAGTCCAAAATCTTTTTCCTTGTGTGCCTGATCGGCCGAGTATGTGTGTTTGTTTGCATATGTCGATCAAAGACAAAAACAGCAATTCTGCGCTCCATATGATGCATCAACTGTTGGACAGGTATTCTCTTTGCTTCTCTCTCTACTGGAAAAAGTACAACAGTTGTGATGGAAGAGTGTGCAGTCGTTGAGAAGGAAAAACATCTGAGGCTTGCCTGTAATGTTTTATGGAAAATGCATAACTTCTGCGCCTTGACATCAGAACTGTGATCTTCCACATGGCTTTGAGCCAGCTGAGCCATTAGGGCTGTACTGTACCTTGAGACTTTGTATACTGGGCAAACAAGACAAAGATCAAATATCTTTGTTGACAAAGGGGAGAAAAACATTGTGCAACATGACTGAGTAACACAATAGCTGAATCCTGAATACACACTATTCAGAGGTGATATATACGCAGAGAAAAAGAGAAATAGAAATCAATAATGCAATCCAATGCATCATCCCCACAAATAGCCTCAAACGTTACCATAGAACTGACATCTGCAGTCTTGCCTCCTGACATTCAGGGCCAATGCAGAAAGTAGTGTGCATTCATATAGTGCATGTAAAAATATGGTTGTGGAGGGCTTGTTGGTGGATGGCTGTATCCAGTAAATGTTTGCCTTGAATACTTGCTTTCCAGGTATAACCTCAGTCAAATGTCAGTAGACTCACTATTATTTATCATTTAATACGACAATACTACTAATCACAGAGAAAATAGTCAAGATTGAGAGAAGGAGTTGATTCTCAGGATTTTTTATTCTTGGGTGTGAATTCTGAAAAAAAAGGGCCTGCAACCAAACACCAACAAGATGTTAAATTCAATATTAAATTCAATGTAGTTAACCCATTGGACCAACCCAAGAAAAATCCAATACACCGAATTTTATTTCAATGTAAAACCATTCAAAAAACATTCTTAATCCTCTCTAGAGATGTATGCTTATTACACTGATGGTAGATAAGGCAATAGATGAGGCAATAAGGTCTTGTACACTTAAGGCAGCTATAGTTTAGTTGGACGGTCAATATGAAAAAGTGATTTTGAGCATATATCAAAAATATGAGAAACCTCTCATCATTAAGACTTATGGAGTAAAGTTATTTAGTACATGTGGAATTTATATTTGAACAATAGCTACAAACCTACATGGAGAAAATTACACTAATGCCAACAGGTTAAACCACTCACAGCTGGCTTGTTAGAGATATTTAACAAACAAATTCATGAGGACCTCCTCCGTTTTTCTCCTGTAGACGGGTTAGATGGCCAAGGCAACTTGATTTATTTCTGGTTTGCAACCTCTACTTCTTCTAATCTGTTTCCTGCTGGATTACAGCCATACGTAAAGTGTAGCCTGTATCGCCATTTCAACTAAAATGTGCTTGACAGTTTCATAGAAACACGGCTAATGACACTGTTTTGTGAGGTCAAAAAGATATTAATGAAAACAGGAATGTTGTTTTGGGCAACCAAAGCCACATCAAAAACAAATCAAAAGAAAATCTTTTTTCATAGTCCTTTCAGTTGTTGGAAAAAGGTGAAGTGGCCTTTAAAACATTTTTCTTTCCTTATCATAACAATAGACCTTGGGCACTTCACCGCTTCAAACACAGAGATGAATGTGTCCTTTATTTTGTCTGACAGATTCTGATTGTGTGTACTGTTTTGAGATTAAAATCAAAAAGGACTAAAAGACAGTGGCCTCTTTTAACAGTCACCTTTACTGGAGTATGGGGGATACTTATATCTAGAAAAAAAGGAAATCAGAAAAAAACAAAAGCAAAAATGGAAACACATAGTTTTTCTTTCTTATTTTAGCAGATGCACTTTTCTGTTTGCCATTTAAGTTTAGACTTGTGAAGGTATATGTAAATAAGGAAAGTTTATCTGAATGGTGAAAGGTGTGCCTAAACCAGGCTGGGGCACAGAGACACTTAACGGACACCAGTCCGACGACTTATGGCCACAGTGCAATGTACAGTGGGCATTAGTCACACAATGTATATAACTACATTTTGGTCCTAATTTAAAGAATTTGGATGCCATTATTGTTAGAATGTCATTACTGTGCTTTAAAACCAACAAGCAAACAAAAAATACAGACGTACCTCACTGTAAATGCATTTTTACCTTTGTTCAATGAAGAGGGCTGTAAATTCCCTCTCATGTAAATTCCTTTTCTATCTCATCTGTACCCACAAAGCCTAAAAAGAGTAACTTGAACCATTTTTATTTGAGTCAGGCAGTGCTTAACCACACATGTAATATTGGAAAATGCGATGGAAAGTACCTTTGCGTTGGACAGTGCTTGTGTTAACGTGTTCATATGTGTACACATGCTTGAACATCCAAGTCCTCAGAAACAGAGATAAACCAAATATACTGCAACTATATTATAATATGGCAATATTTCTCACAGCGCTAATGCAAACAATGGCCAGTGGATAAAGGCACAAACAATATGACCAACCGAGAGACACTCAGGAAGGAGCATTCATCATGTGTCTTTCAATCCGCCCCCCAGTTTCATGGTCTTCCTGTGTGATTGATAGTCAGCATAACTGTGACTAACGTGTTGTCCGACTTAATTAGCAAAGATGAATGGCAGCGTGTTGAGGCAGTGTCAGCCTTGTTTGTGAAAAAACCTGTGTGTGGATGGCTGCCCACCAGAAGCAGCGAGGAATAAAACCATAGCACCTTGCCGACACAGGTTAGTGTTTGTACTGTGAAAGACAAGGCAAAGTTAAGCTATTTAATACATCAAGACAAAGGCAAGAATTCTTGATGTGTACCTTTTTACTCAGGGTCACCACCTATGGCAAAGTTACATCTTCAGTCACCCCACCTACCAATCACCTTGATGTCTCTCAACCCTCTGTGTAGTTTCTTAATTCCATCTTGCCCCATGTTTCCCTCTGATCATTCTATTAAACATGCAGACAATGACCCCTCAGGGGGTTTCACCAAAGAGTACCGCCTACTGCTCTAATTTCTCACTTCTCCAATGCCATAAAAATACACAGCATTACATAACTCTTAGCAGAGTGAGACTAATATACAACTAGGCTGGTGCAAAGAACATCAAAACATCAAACTTAAATATTAATAATTCACCACTGAAACATGGTTGTGTTGTTGACTCATACAGTCAGAAATAGCAAGAGTTTTCACACCAAAGTGGCTGCAAAGTGGAATCACTTTTCAAACTGACCTTGTGCACCCTCTGTTAAGCAGCCCACTCCAGTTAAGGATAGAAGCAACAACTACATTTAAAGAGAGAACTGCATCTCTATATATTAGTAAATATATCAGTAAATCATCCCTACATATAGGACAACCCATAGAACGCCCTGTGATGAACTAGTGGTGTGGCCAAGTTGTTTTCTTCCCCTGTTATGTTAATCCTGTCTGTGTGGACCTTTACTGTAGTCAAAGGATTGCACGGGAGCCTGGACTCCTGATACAAAACAGTGATCTAAACAGATCATTGTTACTGATAAAACAAGATCAAGACCAACCTGGCTCAGACTAGGGATATTTGGGCCTTATCCTGGACCCATGCAGGCATGCCCTTTGGATCTGGGTGAACCCTTGCTTGGCTGGGCACGGCACTTAGTGCACAATGTGGGTCCGAATCTTTGTGGGCTTAAGACCCGTAGATGAAGGTTAGGTAGAATTCAAGTTCAATGTTCACTGGCAAACAGCAGGGGAGGAGCAGATTTAGGCACTGTGGACCTTGGCAATGGAAAGTGACCATTGTGCAAACCCTTTTATAAGATGTGGCTTCTCCTACTTGGGAGTTGTCAAAAGTGACTGAAAGGTGCCAGGCTGTTGAGGAAATACAATTTCCAACTAGCTACTGCACAGCTTCCAGTGGATGTTTAATAGGACTACATATTGCTTAGCTGAATAAATGTCACTTAAGAGCAGTGCAGAAACCTTCGATTGGAGTCCAGAAACCTTCCAATGTAAAGATACCTGGACAATGCAGTCTGAGTGTACATGACGCCATGGCGTCTTAGGCAGCAGATCAATAACTGATTTTATAATAGTTGTATCTGTCCTGTTTTGGATTTTCCAATGAAAAACGAGAGGCTGAGCATTAGCTGATTCAGATGGCAGTGGGGCCCGCTACACAGGTTTGGGAGATTAAGCTGCTGTGGCCCTAAAGGGGTCGGTGCTTTGTCACGGCAGCAAATCAAGAACCTGCTACCATTAGTAAGAGATTCAGGGTGTTTTGTGGCAAAGAACAATTCTACATGACCTTAAAGAAAATTCACTTATGGATTTAAAACAATGTCCATGCTATCAATGATTAAATTTAACTGTTCTCGTGTTTGTTAACTTGATACTCGGTGGAAAATGAAAATCAGTACATATAGGAATAATGTTGCAGATATTTTCTGTCAACATTTTAGTCTCAATAACAAAATCACCCTCTGCAAAAACTTGATTGTTTCAGATTGATGGTTTTTCAAATGATAGATTTTCCAACTAGCATTTGCATATAGCAGTTGCTCATGCTTTTCATTACACAAAAGAAGAAAAGGCCTCTGAGGACATAGAAAACACAATTTAACTAATCTAAATGAGTCTGTATTCAAAAGGTCAGAACAAAGTGAGCTGTACGCAATGAGGGTAAAGTGAGAAAATGTCCCATAAACATTGAAACCAGCTCATACTGCGAAATTTGATCCAAATTGAACTGCTGGAGCAGACCTGCAGACACGTGATGAATATCATCTTAATTTAGTCAGGCAAGTAATGCATTCAATTTGAGAGAGGTGGGGAGGAATTGAGGCTGAGTGAGCTTTGAGAAGAGTACTCTGGTTTCTTGTTTTATTTTCCGTATGTCAGTCGCATACAGCACATCAGAGAGAAAGCCACAGCATTTGAAAAAAATAGCATTATTGTGAGACTCAGCTTCTCATTATTATTGGCATTAATATTGGCAGTAGTAGTAGTTGTTTAGTAGATTCATAGCAGAATTCTGAACTTTTTCTTTTTACCACATGCAGTAAGACACAAGTGTAAACGGGCTGTCAGTTTATATGAGTTACCATCTGTGGCCCATGGGAGCAGTGCTCCATGTTTGTGGCATCACACTGACATCTGGCAACTTACCTTTGCTCAGTCCACAACATGTATTATTAATGTGGTGATTTAGTTTGAGATACAAAAAAGAGAACTTTGAAGTCAACACTGATAAAGTGATGACAACACAAACAGCAATTACCAAAAAAATGTTCTCAAACCAATTTACAGACATGATAGACAGTAAATAGACATATAGACAAAGAGTCTAAACAATATAATATCTCCCCCACCAACCCAAACTCTCCCAAAGCTTTCGCCAGCATGAATTTGGTATCATTCAAAGCCCAGAGGAAGTGAGGCTACTTGCACCCGCCAAACTCCTAGCAGCCTGGACCAGCAATAAGGCCTTCCATTATTGGCAAACTGTGAACCCAGCCAAGCAGAAAGGATAACAAGCAGCAAGAACGGTCACATATACATCTTGTGTGGTCCAGGACGACAAGACCCTGACTTTCCAGGGTCAACAGCCATTTCTGAATCATCTTACAATGTAAAAAGTTGTAATGTGACTGTTAAGCATTTTGTAAACACAAGCATAATGAGTAAACACTGAAAAGTGAAAATGTTTCCCTCCTGTTTGTACACATACACATTCAAACATCTGTACGTCTCCATGCCGTCCGTTGTGTCCAGCCAGCCTGGAGGTGACAGGGCCACATCCCGCTGTGGTAATGGACTCTCATGCTTTTTAAATGAGATCATGGCTCCCTGCAAATGAGGCGCGTAGAGAGGGGCAGTGGTGGGCTGCTTCAAAAACCGTCACCCTGGTCTACTCAGCGGCTTGGGTAAACAAGAAAACACACACAGATAGCTCAGCTGCCAGAACCTCATTAAACCATCAACACCTCCTGAAGTCAACTCATCCGGTGGGTGAGATGGCAGCAAGCTAGCAGAACCCCTTTGTCCATGCCTCATTTACCTAGAATGGGCATCACCAGCCAAATAGGCACCATGAATATTTACACGCAAGCTATCGCTTCAGCTGGGAATGCAGTCTGCATGTTCAGTAGTTTACATTGTTTATATATTTATTCCTCAATGGCACTGTATTTAAAGATCCTAAATATTGCAGGGAGAAAAAAAAAATCATAATAATAACAACAATAAGACCAAATAAAAATAAAATAAAATGCCCTCTACAAAATATATGAGAGCTTGTAAAACAGAAACAGAATAACCTCTTGGAAGAAAATCTCAGCAAATTATAAGAGATAATAGGTAAACAAAAAGATGTATTTCATGAAAAATATACTATTCTCTGACTTAATAGCAACCTACACCAGCCCAGATAATCCACTTCTCCAATACCAATGACCATTTTTTGCTGTATCCACTTTCTCCCTCTATTTGTTTTGTCCATAATAGAGAGTCCATTTGGTGGTAAAGCGGGAATCCATTACGAGCTTTCACTCTCTCCTCTGACCTGTGAAAACAGTTTGGCTTTGTCTCATGAGGGGAGGGTGCTGAGTGAAAAATTAATCATTGAAGTGTGTGACAACCTCTGCCACGGGTGGCTGTCACAGCGAGGAACTGCAGTTAGACTTGGCCCAAACCCATGGCAGGGCAGAATAACTGGACAGACCTATGACTCCTCTGACCCAAGCACTGCAATAAGGCCACCAGAGGCTGCAGGCTCAGCAATCATACAGTATGTCCTCCAAAAAGGCAAACAGACAACTTGCTGGGAAATATGCTGCTGTCTCTACAATGTCCCCCTCGCAAAAGATGTGAAATCTGGTGTCATCTCATGAGAGGAAATGAAATCAGGATGTACAAATTAGGAATCAAATCTATGCAGCACTGAAGTGTGAAACAGAATAATATTGAAAAGATGGCCTTTGCACAGTTTAGTAAAACTGATTACAAAATAAAATGAAATAAATATTCTCAATTTAAAATCAATAACATTTTGCTGTTTGTGGCCAATTCAATTTCTATTTACCACCAACGACAAGCTCATTTCTTTGAATGTGCAAAGACTTACTTGAATGTGCAAAATATTTTAATTACAGTGAGTTTTACTTAGAGGAGTCAGGTGTTTTCATTGAATGCGACAAGAAAAATAGAGAGTGAGAAATAAAGCAAGAGTGAGAGAAAGAGAGAGAGGGAAAGGTCAATTATACGCATGACATGCAGAATCAAAGTGGCTCCATCTTAATGCTTCTCTTCTGCTTCATTCCCCCTTAGATTCGCTTAGATAGAGTGAACATACTGTATCGGTAGGTAATTGACAAACACACCTCATTTTATTAACACATACCAATATGTCAAAGTAACAATTGTGTAAATAACCATGGATGAGCCGGGAGCTTTCACACTCCAATTACCCAGTAGTAGAAACTAACAGAGTGTGGGATATGTCAATCAAAGGGTGCTGTTGTCGAAGGTGGATCACTGGGTGCCCATATTTCAGGCATCTCAGTCTTACGTCGTTACAAATTAAGGAGAAAACAGGGAGCATGTACAGGAAACCTTTTGTTCTCTTTTGTTATCTTTCTTTTTTGCACTACGTTTTAATTTAGTAAAAACATGGCAGAGTGCACCTGCATATAACTGAAGACATGCTAAATCAACATTCATATAAATCAACTGGGTTGGATGGTAATCTTTATCACTGCTAACACAATAGATGTGATTTCAACATGTTATTGTACTAAATCAAAATTACACCTTGCCAAGACTAGGCATGTAGGCATGCTAGAGTCTGGGGTTGCCTGCTGCAGATTATGCCACTGCTGGACTGTTATGGCAGAGCTTGAAATAATAGAATATGAGATGGGTAAACGACGAATGAGGCCGAGTTCCAGTGCCTCAATGAAGTGTTCTGCTCTTATTTCCCTACAGCTACGCCATTTGGAGTTGTTTTAAGCCAAACCTAGGCCACAGATCTCTGCCTTCAAATCAGTCCAAAATGGTGGCATACACAAACCACTCTAGTGCTCCTCCAGGCTTGGTCTAGAAGCTCGTAACATATGGCATAGATGAAGGACCATTACTAAAAAAGTCGAGTCCTCAAGCACAAATTTATAAAGTGTTGAGCACTAAGCAGAGTTGGAGTTGCTCCTCTTTTCCCATAGTCTCACCAGTGTTTTTTCAACTCATGTGTTAACTTTCTCAGTGCTAATTTCCACCAGTTTGTCATGTGAAGCTGTTGGAGTTAACATTTTTATGGCTACATGATCATAATTATTTGCTCCATTATGTAATTTTTATTTCCATTTTAACTATTACTAATTTTAATTCAAATTTCTCTAGAAAGGACTTTGGTCAGTGTCTGTTGTTTTAAAATGTGGTCTATAAATTATATTGACTGGGCACTTACAATTTTCTATACTGATCCATAAGCATGTGCTCTGTGTATGTACAGCATCACTGTTCTCTTAATAAGCAAGGCACTAGAGGTTCAGCCCATGGGGGAAACTGGTGGGACAGGATAAAAAGCATAAATCTGCGATAACTGCTGGCTCTTTTTTCTTTTTTGCTACAGATATATTAAAGGATGTAGCCAATGTTTGAGGGGAAAAAGATGCCATCTGAAAAGGTAGCTTTTGCCCGTAAACAAAAGGGGAAGGGACACTCACTCTGCACAGTCACAAACATGCCTTTCAGTCTCAGATGAAGTGCACAACATCCAAACTGTACTGTAATTAAAGAAAATTTAACAAAAAGCAAAAATGAGGAATTTTTAAAAACAACTGGCACATTTTGCCATGCTTAAAGATGTTGTCCACAGTCTGGTACTAACAAATGTTGAACAGGTTTTCAGGTTGCACCTGCCTGAACTGACAATGCCACCTAGTCGATTAAAAGCAGAGCCAGCTCACTGGATGTGACATGTTTCACACCATCTTGGTACTTTGAAAAACAAAATGAAAAGCATGAGCACAGAAGCATCAGTTTGCTGGCTGGCTTTTTTTCAAATTATACACTGGCTGGTTCAAAGAAACAGCAGGTGTCCACACAACCTTTTACAACAAGCCTGCCATTGTTGCTTAAATGCATGTCAGTTACCTCTCATAGGTGGAGTGGTTGACAATGTGCAGACAGTTATCATTCAGTATAAGTATAAGTTAAGAGAATGAGGTGAAAGGGGTTGGACTGGAGGGAGATTGTGCAAAACACTCCCTCTTATGAACAACCAAGTTCATCAACAAAAAAGAAGCCTAAAGAATGAGCATTGAATCATCCTTGTAGTTAACAGGAGTCTGGATAAGGAGTAAGACATGTGACAAAAAATAAAATAAAATTGAATCACAGATACGTTCAGTGATCAGGGACAAGCCTATAAATCCGGGCAAAATATATACACTTCTTTATTGAGTGGGTTTAAAAACATTTTTACCACTTTAAAGACTGAGAGCCAGCTTCTTCAGAGAGATTTAGTAGTAATAAACTCCAAATTCAAAGCACACAATCAGTGGGAGACGTGAAGCTTTGTTAAAAATATAATTATTAATGTATGGTATTACTGGTTTAATGATATATTTATATCACAGTAATCAAACATAAAACAGCTTTGGCCAGATTCTTTTTCTACATTCTTCTCATGCTGCAAAAGAAAACATGACCTAAAAAAATGGTTTCTTTATTCATACACACTTTTATGCTGAAAAGTAATAATAACTGATATCTGGTACATTCTTTGAGTTAACATTTCAGCTTGTTTTGTCACCATGAAGATGGAGCTCCAAGGTGGCTGGTACTGAACTTTAATCTCAGGACCTTCTTAGCAACAGCAGATAATATTTGACACTGATTTCCATTTATGATCCTTGATATAAAGTTAGGTATTGTGGAGCCAAATGGTGAAGACTTTCACAATAACATCCATATCAAACATAAAAACTGATCTCCATAATAATCCATGAGGCCCAAACAGCCAGCACTATGTCTCCATCCTTGAGATTATTCATGATCTCAGCTAGCAGCCTTGCTTTGGCATAATCTTAAGAACATGGAATTTCACCAAAGTGTAGTTCTGGGTTTATATACTCTGAGAAAAGAGAGAACAGTAACAGATTTTTTGAAATGTTGCTCTGGCTGTTGGTGTTGAACTCTAAGGCAGACAGAAAGAAAGAAACAAAAAGAGAAGGAGGAAGAGTGTATTCGTCTGGTGTTTGTGGGTGTGTTCTGAGTTATGTGCGTGCATACTTTATATGTGTATGCACATGTGTATGTATAAGAGAGATTGAGTAGAACGGAGAACATGGCTGCTTAAAGCCCCTGGAGCTCAGTCACAGAGACAGAATACTGATAGAGAAATCCACTGTCTTCACACTCCACTAGCTCCCATCTCTCTGTCTGCCCCCCAAACCTCCCTCCATCTCACTGTCTTGCTCTGTGCTCTAGTCCTGATCTATCCCTTCCTATTTCAGGCTTTCTCTATCATTTCTATATTTGATTCATGCACACTCCAAATTCTCAGCTCCCACAATCCACGTTTCCCTCCCTGGTCAATATTCCCCACAGTAAATACCACTTTATCTAATCCCTCTCAGATTCTTCTACCCTCCATATTGCCACGTCTCACTGCCCATCTCACCTCATTTCCTTCTTTCCTACTATCTCTAAATGCTTGCTAGCTTAAACAAGACTCAGGAGTCTCTCTAGCTTTGCCATCTCAATTAAGAGTCCACAGCTCATTCAATGAGCCCTTAATCCATAGCGAGGAGTAACATGAACACCTTTCCCCTTGAATATGTTCCTCTTATTATGGGCTCAAACACTGTCCCCACTGGAGAGCGCCTCTGCAGCGTGCTCAAGTGAGGAACACCAACTTATTAACAAACTAGTGCAAGGACTCTACATGTATTAGATCAGATCTCCTGTGGACCTTAGTTTTTCGGTTACTAATTTGGTTCTTACTGAACCAAATGACATGTAGTCCAAAAACCAACAAACAGATAGGCAGCTGCTTTCTTTACCACATAGGGTAAACCCAAGGCAGCCAGCCAACATTCACTCATGTTGTTGTGTTTCAAACCTCTATAATGTACAGAGGCATCTGTTTTCCAATCCCCTCCTGCTCCCAAGGCTGTGCATCTCATTATAAATGGAGAAACAACCAACACTGCTTTTTAGGCATTCAAAAAATGTAATTATGTGCACATATGGGCAGAGCCTTGAACCCCCCCAGTGTCGTGGCTTAGTGTGGGATTATGACAAAGTGGGCCAATGTGATTCCATTCAGCATTCAAAGCCATATCAGCAGGGAAGACAGCAGTGCTGTCTTGGTGAGTGTGTGGATATTTTCAGGCCAGCAGGAGGCAAAGGTCCAAAGCATATACAGTGATGTCTTCTTCTGCAGTAGTACTGGAAAACTGGTGCTTTTTCTTCTGGAGTACATGCACTGTATTATTATTATTCTATTTAGTGTATGTGTACGTGTAGAAACATGTCTTACCTGGTGTAGAGGAATGGCAGCATTAATTCAGAAGCAAGAGTGAAAAAGAAACAGATGGGCAAAGGAGAGAGAGAAAGAGAAAGAGATGGCGAAAGAGAAACAGGGAGAGAGAAAAAACAGAGACACACAGTTAGTCACGCACTGTACCAAATCCATTTTGGAGTGAGTTAAAAGCGTCATTGGCAAAGTGACATCTATCAATGTCATTGTTCCCACGTCCATATTTGAACAGTCATTAATCATAGAGTCTGGACTGATGTGGGCCATAATGGCACATGCTAGTCCCAGGCCTTGATTATAATTGGCATGGACACCTAGTTGGAACTCCAAAAAACCTAAGCGTAATCTCATACTGCCAGGCAACTTTTGTGAAAACCCTCACTTAACCAATCACCTCAGGGCCAGGACCTTCCAAAGCCATAGCTGTGAGTTTCATTTATGTTGGCTTACAGGGAATTCTTGCTAAAATAAAGGAAAGTCTTCCTTGTGCAGAGAGCCCAGATGAATATTTCAAGATTATAATTTCCTATTTGCTATGCAAAAGATCTATGTTGAATATTGTATATTTGTTCAGTGAAGGGTCAAGTAATATAGACCTTGGCTAAGTGGTGTCTGCCCACGAAACAACAAACAAGCATAATTTTTTACAAGGGCAGACAGTGAAGACATCTTTTAAGAAATCTGAATCCAAGGCACTCCAAAATGTGCTAAAATGCTTGGGGCTTATTGTCTCAGACAATTAACTTTATAGAATGATAAGCTAGAAAATTTACAAGTTTTTTCTTTTTTACTGATTTTACACAGCCTTGCAGTCCTACTTTCATTTGGCAGCTAAAGAGCATTCCCAGTTGAAGAGCCAGGCTTTTACAACATTAGAGGTTTAGTACCATTTCTGTCTCCAGTCCGCTTTCATACAATATTTAAACTCTGTCCGTGTGTGACAAACCTCTTTTTGTGTGTGCCATCAACCAAATAAATGAAATGATTACAAGATGACTCCAAATACTTGAATCACAGTGAAGTGAAAAAAATGAACAAAGCTTTGTTTGTTTAAGAGTTCATCCACCTCTCCCACTCATCTACAAGGAACTAATTCCCACTGAAGTTAATCTTCATGGAGTTTTCTCCAGCCTTGTACACAATCAAGGATTAAGAAGATTAAGAAAAAGCTCATGTCACATAAGAAATTATTTAAACATTTTAAGCCGAATTGTGGGCCATTTCTGTACTTTATATGACTGACATAATAGTTTTGTGAATGATTTTGCCAGAAATACCAAAAATGCTATTGATGATTTTGTGATTAGATGTGTTGAATATTCCCTAACAGCTAAGAGCAAGCTAATACATATTAGAATGCAAGGCCATTCCTCAACTGATTAAACACAGGAAAATTAAGTTTCTGTTAATGGCAATCAATGCTTTGAAACAAACAAAGATTTAATCTGAACAGAAGTTGTTTTTCCAAGGTTGTTTTCCGAAGGGAACTCTTTGATTACCTTGATTTATCGAATCTGCTTTAACAGGTACTGTAGCCTGGTCTGGCAGCCTGAGCTCTGCAACCAGTGGGGAGTTGAGAGATTAGTAGAAATACCCTGTAAGGTCAATGTGTTGACTCAGCTCTAGCACACTGAACTCTGTGACAGGCATTTTTGGCTGCCCTAGTTACCATAGGGCCAGATTTCAGTACATCAAAGCACAGTGCAAATTTGAATTGCACCTTTTTTACATGATCATCCCTCAAATGAATATGCATGAATGTGAAGGGGCACTACACTGATTACTTCCAAGTTTCAAAAGACGGCATTTCCATTCTGGTGCACCTGTTTAATAAATGACTGGTATGCCTATGTCTTCAGGCAAAGAATACATCTGGAATGAGGCCCACATAACAATAAATCTGGCAGTCTCAGCTGGAACTGCATGACCCCTCTTTGCTGCTTCCCTGTGTCCAACTCAAGAAGATGCCAGGAAATAACAAGGTGCACCTCTCATTCAGAGTGCAATTAAATTACACTTTTTACGCATGAAATGATGCATCTTGCTTGCCTGTTTTTTGCACCAAAACTTGTCTGCACTGTATTAGAAGGAATTCCCCACTGTCTTATCTTCAATGGTCATAAGACAAATACATGACGCAAAATCCTTCAACATTCCCTGTGGAAATATGAAAAACATTGCTTAATTCACCTTTAAGCTATTGGCTACTAACTACTACTAACAGTTTTGATGGGTGTACTGTATTGATTAGTGTATATTTTGTTGGGTGGTTTTACTGTAGACGCTGTTGGGAAGTCAAATTTCCCTCTCTGGATAATGAAAACTTGTCTTTAACTGAATTCTTTCCCCTCTCTCTGTCTCTTCCTCCCTCCTTCCCTCAGAGTGGTGATAAGATGCTCTGCCTATTTGGACCAGACTATTCTGTTTGCTCTTATCAGCACGTCTGATCACACCGCTTTTAAAATGGGTGGCCTGAGAGTAAACGCTCCTTGCTGTGTTCTCTCCTCACTTGCCCAGTCATTGCAGTGTTCAATTAGGCCCTGTGGGCCCCTGATCCAACCCCTTTTAGCCTTCGCTTCAGCCCCTTCTAAACACCTTGACTGTGACCTTCCCTATTGGCTGTCTAGCCAAAGGCAATGAAGCAACACACACACACAAGTGTACGTGCATGCACTTCTAAATGCATACCTGATTAATCACAATTAGCATGCAATTATGTGCTGTGTGAGCATCTGTGTTTGTGCGTGAGAGTAAGTGTCTGTATGGTTGTGTGTTCCTATGTCTGTCACCATTTCAGCCTGTTTGTGTTCTGTGACTGATCCAACCTCTCTCAGTGTGATCATTACTGCAAAAACCTCTATCTCTCCACACAGGTTTTAACAGAGCAGAGACACTTATAAAGACTTTCAAAAATCTCTGCTGAGTAAAGCAAATTTATCACAGAACAAAAGATGACATACACAATCTCATGTTTAGGTTGAAATCTGAAATACAGGGTAAATACACATTTACAGTGCTCTGTGACATGACTAATGGTGACACAGAAATGCTACATAATGTAAACAGCTTTAGAAACTTTGTGAAACATGTTCACTAGAAATGCTCACAATGATTGGATACCAGGGACACTATCACTATTGTGATTACGTATGCACAGAGAAGTTTTTGGATAAAGCAAGTGATCACAGTCAGAATCAATCAATGCAATGTGCTCATTTAAATTGATAGCATGGGGCCACGGGAGAACGAAACATCACCCAAGGACAGCTATTATTAGATGCTTATAATTGTGGGCTGCTTGTTCATCTGCGGTGACTCCTCCATCATAATCAAAGTGACACAAACGCCACACACATCAACAGAGGAAACAAAACGGACACCTAAGCCCTTGCCTTCACCTACAGCAACTATGCTACTTTACGATATTGTCTGCACTGAATGCAATTACACCAAAATAAAAATGATATACAGTACCGTAGATAAAGAAAAGGAAATGTAGCAAAATAGTATAAAAAAAATGTCATCCCTTGCCTTTCTTTACATTCACCAACAGCAATGAAACCACAAAATCCCCTCCAAAGCTTTACTAATTCAAGCCATGTCATGTTTCATATCCGAGGGTGGAAACCTGCTCGAGATGAGCTGGAAATGGATAAGATGCTGATGAGCCAGAGTTGGTGGGAATACCAGCAGGGTGATGTGGCAGGATACTTTATTTAGCTGATAGGATTTCTAAAGGGAAAGGTTTAGTTGGGAGGAGACGATTTATTGAGGGGTCTGTAAGTATTAGGCTCTGTTGATTTGCTCCTGTATTCAATTGGTTTTATAATTAGCCCACTGGGTATGGATAAAGTTATTTAACTTAATTGAAATAAAACAACGAGTAAGAGTGAAGAGTAAAATGCTGACTTTCAGCTTAAATCTCTAATTAACAGTTTTTTTCCCTAGGCGTGTATTGTCCTCACGTGCTCTGTACTTTGTATCTCTGCTCTGATGTTGCTCTGATGTGTCGGAAATAATCTCAAGAGACTGGAGAGTAAGGTTACCATTATTTGTTAGTAGACTTTATGGAGGTTGTTTACCGAGGGATATATTGAGTTCTGTAAGCAGAAGCCAGGCTTTGGTAAATGTTTGCCAGCACATTACTGGTTTAATTATGTTTCTTTTGGTCCCCTCAGTGAGATTCAGCCACCATACAGACTGGAAGACTTGGCATTCAGGAGTAAAAAGCATCAAGTCAAGACATTCAAAAGTCAAATTCAATCATAATGCCCCACAGCAGTACTTCACACCACTAGCTGCCAGATAAACCTTGCCGGAAAATGACATTTCAATGTTGTGAAATTGATTGGCAACAAATGTCTTCAACAGGTCAAGAAACAATACCAAAGTGGTTAACTCAAGTAGAATAAGTAGGATAAGGATTATTCTGTATAAAAAAGAGGCAAATATACTGTGTTGGAAGTTGAACTGTTAGACACAAATCTAAAGGGCAGACCATTTAAAATCTACTAAAGAGTGAAGGTCAAAGGGAAATGCCACCTTCTCATATTCACAATGGCATGATATACACTATATTGCCAAAAGTATTGGCTCACCTGCCTTGACTCGCATATGAACTTAAGTGACATCCCATTCTTAATCCATAGGGTTTAATATGACGTCGGTCCACCCTTTGCAGCTATAACAGCTTCAACTCTTCTGGGAAGGCTTTCCACAAGGTTTAGGAGTGTGTTTATGGGAATTTTTGACCATTCTTCCAGAAGCGCATTTGTGAGGTGACACACTGACGTTGGACGAGAAGGCCTGGCTCTCAGTCTCCGCTCTAATTCATCCCAAAGGTGTTCTATTGGGTTGAGGTCAGGACTCTGTGCAGGCCAGTCAAGTTCGTCCACACCAAACTCTCTCATCCATGTCTTTATAGACCTTGCTTTGTGCACTGGTGCACAGTCATGTTGGAACAGGAAGGGGCCATCCCCAAACTGTTCCCACAAAGTTGGGAGCATGGAATTGTCCAAAATCTCTTGGTATGCTGAAGCATTCAGAGTTTCTTTCACTGGAACTAAGGGGCCAAGCCCAGCTCCTGAAAAACAACCCCACACCATAATCCCCCCTCCACAAAACTTTACACTTGGCACAATGCGGTCAGACAAGTACCGTTCTCCTGGCAACCGCCAAACCCAGACTCGTCCATCAGATCGCCAGACGGTGAAGCGCGATTCGTCACTCCAGAGAACGCGTCTCCACTGCTCTAGAATCCAGTGGCGGCGTGCTTTACACCACTGCATCTGACGCTTTGCATTGCACTTGGTGATGTACAGCTTGGATGCATGTTCCGTCATTTTACGTGGCCTACCACTTCGTGGCTGAGTTGCTGTCGTTCCCAATCGCTTCCACTTTGTTATAATACCACTGACAGTTGACTGTGGAATATTTAGGAGCGAGGAAATTTCACGACTGGACTTGTTGCACAGGTGGCATCCTATCACAGTGCCACGCTGGAATTCACTGAGCTCCTGAGAGCGACCCATTCTTCATCTTCATTCGAGTGCCATCAGAATCAGGGACATCTGCCTTCCATGCGTGCAATCATCTGGCTGTTTTGTGTAATCATCTGAAAAACGTTTTCTTATTGCTGCTGTGCAATAAGAGGATGTCTGATAAATCGCCATAACAGTCTAACACTATTTATAAATAAAAACAGACCAGCGTGCAAAGTGGGCACTGCATTTGATTATAGTACAATCTGTGCGCTATTTAATTGTTGTTGGGGTTTTTTTCATGAATAGATTTACTGTCAACAACATGATTCCCTCATGTAGCCTTGCACTTTTCCATGAAAGAGAACGGGAGCTTACTCATTAAACTGAAATTGCTCTGGGAATGCTTAAATGTCATGTAAAACATTATATGTCACATAATCAACAAAATGTATGAAACGGCAATGGCAGACGAAATAACAGGGACAAAAGACCATTTCAGACCTTTTGTTGGGCATCCTGTCGCACGTATAGATATAGACGTTTTGAACTTCAGGTAGAGACAGTGGCTTAGCTTTACTCCTCTACAAGTGGTGCAACATGGTGAGTCTTGAACGACGGATTTTCTTTTTTAGTTCTGAGGGAGAATAAAGCTTCACATTGAAAAACCACTGGCAAGGCCTGACAATTTATAGATGTGTCAGCGGGGGGCTTCAGTATAGATCATCCCTCTTTTCCTCACCAGCATGCTAAATGTTATCAGAGCTGCAAATCTAAATAATAAGAGCAGAATAGCGGTGTTAGATCCGACTGAAACCTAACAAACTTTTATGGTGTAGTAGCATCATAACATGTTACTGGTTTTACGATCAACTTCATTTAAATCATTATGTATGAACGATTATAGGCTCTGATTGATTATTTGATAAAGATTCTGGAAGCACAATCACACCCTGGAGTGTTAGAACAAGACAATGTCAGTCATAACTTGTAGCCTTGGTCTACTAATTAACTATTTACAAATCAACTGGACCATCTATTCTTCCCTATTAGGAGGCTGCTGTCATTGACTACATATATATGTGCACAATGATTTGACGACTGACAATTCTGCGAAAGGTAACAGTCTGATGAAGCACTTTACATGAATACCCTCGGTAGCAAGGGAGGACACACCGGAACAAACCATATCTTTCCTCTTTCAGTAATTGGATGCTTGTATTGAAGGCATGTAGCCTGGTGACCAGACAAATCTGCAAGCTCATGTTTTATTTGCTCTGGCAGATGCGTCTGGTGCCCCTCCCGTTCAAAGGGATTTCCTGCCGGCCTGGCCCAGGTCAGGCCAATCACAGCCGTTTGATACGATGACTGTACGGAGGGGTGCTGTTGATGGCTGCCGCTGATGTGGAACGTTCTGTTGAATTCAGTATTGCGTCAGTATTAAACAAACTGGACGGTATATTTTCTCTAAAAGAACAACAAACAACTGCACTTACAGCTTTTGTTGATAAGAAAGATTTGTCTGTGCAACGTCACACATTTCATTGCTCTGATTGGTTGGAGGTCTATCCACTTGGTCCAGAGGCATTTTGGTTTGAGCCCGTTAAAATAAAAAGTTAACTGCGAATAGGTCTGGTGATGTCAGGCTAATACTTGGGCAGGAGCTCAACCAAATGAGTCCAACTTGTTTGACTGCCCCTTGACCCTTGGGAGGGAGCCTGTGCATTGCAGATTATAAAATAAGATAATCCTTTATACCAATTTAGCCTAATTTGGGTTGTCATAGGGGTCCCCTAACCACCCACCTAATACCAGTCGGCAATCAACATGACACTTTCAGGAACATCGTGCCTTAGAGGCAAAATAGCAAATATCGATGTTCTGAAAAGGGAGGGGATAAAAAAGATAGCAAAGAAAGGGGTGTTTCTTTATGTCACTGCTGTTGTGCACATGTGTTATTTGATAAGTAAGTAGACATATATTATATATAGATATATATAAACAACTTGTGAGGAAACAGACAAGTCAAAGTCTTCTTTTTATCAGAGTCAAAATATCCCAGTTACATAAAAAAAATATCTAGGTGTTGTATGTTATTATATCATCCAGGTCTGGCTCATTGTCTGTTAATGGTCATTTCTGCTGCGTTTTAAGAAGTGAAAGGATGTTTTTCTTTTTTCTGATGAAACTAATTTGCAAGATATTCTCCTGATTTATTACTATATAAGGAGTGTGCATGTTTCTTTGAAGATGAATGCTGAAAAGGTTGAAAAGACAGTTATATGTCATAGTATTGTGCAGATGTATACTACAGTTTCTATTGGTAGAGGTTTTATAAGTAGTAATGTTGGAATTACCATGAAGTTTTTCAAGGTAAGTTTTATCCACTGTCAGATTTGTATATTTGTATTTTGTCTGTACTGTTTTTTAAATGGATATAGTATTGCAAAATGTATTGATTTCATGATGGCATTGGTCATTTAGTCTGAACTGTGTGCCTTCAATTTCCTTGCCTTTGCTTTTCAATATTTCCTTGAGTTTGAAGTAATTGAACTTGGCAAAGATGGGTCGGGGTGACTTGTTCGAACGCGATCCAAGACTGTTGGAAAGCGATCTGGTTCACAGTGTCCACCGGGGGTTTGAGTTGGGCTTTTAATAATGTCTTTGATCAGTGTCTCGGGACTGTCAGACGGGTGTTCTGGGATACCAGAGAAGACAAGATTGTCCTGTGGGCTTTTTGTTTGAATGTCTAGTGTGGATCCTTTCATGCTTTTATTTGACTGCAGTGTAGTTGTGGGTGAATTCAAGGCTTGAGCTGAGTTGATTCATTTCATTGTGGCAAATACGGTGGTTATGTGGGCTCTGCCCTATTAGCATTATTGCCTTAATCAAATTATGATTTAACTTATTATGTGAACAAAGAGTAAACTGGCAACTGAAAGCATAACAAAATGTTATAATGTGTAACATATGTTCAGCAGTCTTCAAACAGTGCACTTTGTTCTATTGTCGGGGTTAAAGCAGAAAATAGGTATGCATTTAACCTTTTCAACCATTTGACAAAACGCAGTTACAAGACAACTCACTCTTTTAAAGTGATCGATCACCGTAAAATGCGCCTTTTAAAGGGCACAGACCCAAAGTTACGAGATGTTTTCTTACTGCCGACACGCACTCGGGCACATTAATGTCAACCCTACCATATGTCAACTTTTAAAGTGAACAATATTATCTGAATTACTATTTACTGTGAGGCATGAAGGGCTCTTTAATGCACTTCTGCTCCACGAAGATAGTGCTATTTTGACCTCCATTTACAATCTCAAATTCACTCTTTACTCAATAATCTTCCTTTCTTTCTGGCCATGACGGGAGGAAATGGTATTGAACCAAACACCCTGGATGCATGCAGCCAAAAGCAGAGACTCAAGGGAATAAATGTGACAGAACATATAGTCAACATTTTAAATTTCACACAGCTCATTATTTTCAAGTTGCCTCACCTCTTATGTTGCCAACTTTACTAATACCGCTGCTGTGTGCCAACAGCTGTTTGAGATGCCAATAAACGCTACCACTGTCAAACTGGAGACCTCTGACTTTCAAAAAGCTGTTCCATGTTCCAGACAAAATCACTCACAAACCCCTCTCTGCACTTCCCTGTTAACAACTGATGATTTCACTATGTAGAAAGTCCCTCCATCCCACTGCTATTTATTTAGTACTGTAACAAAACGTTTGTGACACACTGAATTACCTAATTGGATAATGCACGGGCGATTTATTTGACAATTTGTTCCAAGGAGACTCCATGCACTCATCTGTCTACAACTGTTCCTGATATCTTTCAAATTATTATTTTCTTTTTAATAAAACACAGCCAAACATGAAATACCAGAATATTAATATCTGTTATCTGTCTCTAACCTGTATGAGGCATTACACTGCAACTCTCATAATAGGATGAAAACTGGATATGAAACCTAGGAACACACACACACAGGTGTTTACCAGAGAAAGCAATGCCTCAGAATGTGCCAGTGTTTGATGGAGAGGACTGAGCCTGGGGGTAACTGTCTGTGCAGGTCAGGTTGAGGCAGCTTGAGTCACCCTCTCCCCTGAGTGTTTCCAGAGAGATGGAGACACAGGCATGGCAGCTTTCACCACTTTTTTACCTGAGGAGCAACCTCAGCTGAAGCACTAGGACAGCAGCCAACACTCACTGCAGTGCCTGTGGTGCTGACTCAGCCCATACGAGCACATGTTCGTTGTCTGTTCTGAAGGGGTTGTGGCTGTGTTGCTTGGGCTTTTGCCATGTGCTGTTTAATGATGCTGTCGTCATCGCTGTGAGTCAGCTCATCAAGCATGGCAAGTGTTTTGGGCAAAAGGGTGGAAACACTCCAGACAGACACATACAGAGAGTGTGTTCAAATGCTAATTATTCGTTTATAACAGCTTTGATGAGTAATTGTCGTTGAATGAATAATTCGGAGAAAGCATAAAATAATTAATTGATCTGGTTTAGCACTCTTTCAATTTACTGTAGCAATCAAGTCTGGTTTCTTTTAGTGATGTTGAACATATGTTAGGAAGGCCAGAAGTGACAGATGCAAAAGTATTGCTGCTTTACAAAAACTCATATGAATAGCACTTTTGGGAAAAGAAAGGGGGTGAGGGGACACTAAAAAGGCTTTCCTTTCATGTAAAAACTAATTGTTGGTGTGAATTGTTTGTCATGTCATTGAATGGATTTATTTAAGACATTTTGTTTATTTTACTGTAACTCTATTACTATCAAAAAATGTAGGACTAAAATCTGGTTGGAAAATGTGGGTAATGCAAACCATAATCTGGCTAATCTCAGTGATCATACAATACAGTGTATATAAATGCACATTCACAACTTCTGCCTGTGGACTTTCATTTAAACCCGAGGAGAGCATGCTCACTTGAGAAAAAATAGACCAAGGCTAAGACTGAAACCCAGGGCTTTCTTTCTGTGAGTGCTAACACTGAGCCACCTAGTCCAACAAAAACACATGCAAGTCCTTGAGAAGAAACAGATTATAGCATCACCTCCACACAAAGACATTGGTGGACAACAAAAGCATTGTTCATCAGCTATTTAAATGGCTATTCGCTGCAGTGCCATGAGGTTGAATGTGTTTTTTTTTGTTCGTGTTTTTTTTATTTTTTTTTTATTTTTACTGTAAATGGATTATAAACAGCAGGAGGTACAATGTGAGGGAACAGTCTGTGTGAGCGGTGTGACAGGGAGGGCTGTTTTGAAGTTTGTTTTCCTGCTCTCATAATCCACCTACTCAAACCCCTCTGGAAGGAGGTAGAGCTCTGTGCTGAGGAAACATAGTTGTTTGAAGCTTGACAGCCAAAGAGAGATAACACAGTGCAAAGAGGAGGAAATTGGAATACTAAAATCACATTTAAAATGATGCATTTACCCTAGCGCCTCAATGCCATTCTCAATAATAGGTAAGCCAAGTGCACAAGTGAATAGCAGCAACCTGCTTAACAGTTTTGAGTTGCAATATATACAAGTATGACTTAAGTAACCATACATGTTGTTCCAGTGTTGGTCCTCGTAAAGTCCTCTTGATGTCTAGATGAGGAACCGATTCCCTTGGGCTTACTGTATAGTGCTTTACAAATGCAGCTCTATGCAGCAATGGCTGATGAGTTAATTAGTAAGCGGCAGGATGGCTCTAGGGTTTATGTAATGTTACACCCACTCTGTCAGGCCAGATTAGCCCAGTACAGAGGGGAAAAGGGCATGAACATGCAAAAGGAAATAAAGGAACAGATTCCTTCCAGTCTGGCTGACTGCCAGGCCGTGACATAGCCCATGTAGAAATCCTGCAATTCTGTTGGGATACAGCTGGCCGCAAATTGAGAGTAAATCTGAGCATGTGTGGAAAAAAACAAAAGGGAATGATTCTAATTCATAATTATGCTCCATGTCTCCATCTTCTTTCACTCAGCTCAGATGATCTATCCAGAGAAGGCAACTTACACAATTTCCTTCTATGTGGAACTCTGAAGTGAACTACCTGACAATTAGTTTGACTATGGGAACACCGACTTGTGCAGTGCATTATCGTGTCACTCTATACGCTCTCTCGTCCGGGTTTCACGACATGCGCTGCCTGCAAAGTTAAACCAAAGCCAAAAAAAACAAAAAATGACAGCTCCTTGCAGGTCTAGAATTGGCCGCTAGCAACTTGCCCATATCTCTGTCTCATCAATGACACGTAGAAAGGTAACGTGTGGTATAATACACGTGGAGCTGAAAAAGCTGCACGTTGCAAATTTTACAGAGGCTGTCACACAGAGATATGTTTGAGTGCATGTGGCAAGCAGGAGCAGGATGCCCGGGAATGAGCCATGAGATCTCCAGACTTACAGCTCTATAGGCTAGTGGTTGACATCTAACACCCAGGAAAATAAATAGTACTTGAGCTATTCCAGTGACTCTGTCCCTTCAAAATCTCCCCAAGACTGGCCTAGCTGGGCTGTCATGCCAATGAAAAGAAGAAAAATAATGAATGGGAATGGATTAACATGCTTTTCAAGATTTTTTCACGTCATTCTAGAGGCAGGACACGATGCCAGTGCGGTTGTGCTTTTTGTTCGATTCAACGTGTGATGTAGTCGACAAGCTTAAAGTAAAGAATCACAATCAAGAACATGTGAACTGGAGTCTTATTGTTCAGTAGCACATCTCATAAAATGTAATAGGAAGTGCTCCTCTGGGCAAAATCAGTATTTTTGTTACAATTGCTTCTAATGTGATTGTGGCCACTGCTGCTGCTGATAATTTCAAAATTATTGAGAAAACCTGCTGTTCATCAAGCAACGACGGCATTGTCTTAAGGGGCAGCATTTCTTTCTTTCAGAATAATGGAGTCCAGGCGAAACTGAATATTTTAGAGAAGATGGAGTAATAATCATATGTACCACCACCATTAAGAGCTGCATTGGTATCTCTGCATAATGGAAGCACGGCTGTCTGTCGCAAAATAATCTAAGCTCATGTGAATGTCACACTGATGACTAATAACTTAAATAGTAAACAGTGGTATACTAGGGTCAACTCTCACACTGTAAACATCAGTCTATACACAGAGGCTCTAAAGAAATAAATAAAAGAAAAATCCTTTACACTTGAGTGCATTGCTGCATTGATTTGCTGACGAGATGAATAAATTCAGCAGGTAATGTCGAAACATCTGCAGGGCATTTAGCAATCACAGTCAGAGTCATGGCTTTGGACCTTGTGGATTGAGTGCCACCCACTGTGATGGGGCATTAAAAATGAACCTCAACTCTAGACTAACCCCTGTACACGGGGGAGTCAGGCTGACCTTGGCATGCATATAAACTCAAATGCGCACGCGCATGCAGGTAAAGCAGATTTCAGTACACAGTGGCTCCATTCCAGTAAGTGAGCCCGGCTCAGCAATGACATGCAGCATTATACTCTGAAGAGATGCCGCAGAGGAATGATAAGAGGAAATGGTGCAGCACTACGTTGCTTTGACCTTCAATGGCCACTTGTTTAGAGAAAAAGAAAACAGTCACTGTTATAAAGCACCAACACTGAAAGTAACTGTCAAAAACTAGTAATGCAAAGTGTGAACGCATAGAGCACCCATTATAATTCGAATGTTCAGATGTAGCTCACGTTACAACTGAATGTAGAGCCAGGTGTAGCTGAAACACCAACAGTCAGTGATACAGACAGTAATAGCATCATGCACAGCTGGATTCACAGGAGATGCAAAGTTGGCAAATACAAAGACCGCAAAAATGACCTGTCACTGTTTGCTGCCTCGTAGAAAAGGAGTTGTAAAAGTCGACCCTTTGCATGTAAAATGAAAAATACTGTAAATGCAGGCTGTTCAGTATCATGTCTAAAGATCACATGCTGGCCATTTTTATTGTTGACAGCCACATCTCCCCTCATGCTTTCAGCTTTGTGCTGTGTGTGCAAAAACATGAGCTGATCAAAATGAGGCAGAATGCACATAAATACCAGGTGTAATGGTAAAATTCATAACCAAACTTATTACAGCTTAACACATGTAACCACTACCTTTAACTCAGGTCTTACCTTAGTTAGACACATTTCAACAGTTACAAAGAATGATCCATTATGACCACTATAGTGAGAGATACTGAGAGGTAAAGACAGAAATAGGGAGAAACAGAGACGGCATATAATGTTCCAAAAAAAAACACGAGCTGAACATCCCTCCTGCCTCTGTATGAAAACTGCACTCACTCCTCATTCTCTGAAAATGTGATGTGCCAATCTGATAAACACTTTTAGCTAGCTCACAGGAGGGGAGCTTGTAGCACATTAGGGGGACGTACCTCTCCCAACACCTGGGCCTTGCTACACAACCAGCAGCTCAGACATCACAAAACATTCTGCAACATATGGAGCAAATTACAATAAACAGCACACAAGTTCCATGTTGATTTTTCTTGTGGCCCATATTGTCATTTGCATTATTATAGTTTTTTCCAACCATGTCGGCTTTATTTGAACACAACAGCAGCTTTGCTTCATAACAGGACAAAAAGGCAATACATGCAACTTGCCTATGCACAATAGGATGGGCACAAACAACTCACAGTATAACACCATAATTCAACAGCACCACAAACTGCAGCCTCAAAAATGACCAAGTTGTATCAAAACCTCTTTAAAACAGTTTCAACCAAAACTGAACATTACAATCTTCATGGAGGTAGGATTTATCGCGAGGCTGTTTTGTTAGACTGCATTAGTTTTAGCCAGGTGTAAGTAATAAACTGGCAAGTGTATTTTATATGACACCAGTCTACTGCCGGAAGCTGAACATTTACAATGCCCACTTAAGTAAAACCATACCAACAGAAATGTTTTTACACATCTATAATGTGTCTCTGCAACAATACAACTGTATCTGCGCCACCAGTGCCATAAAATATTTTTCGATTTCTCTCTTTGTTCTGCCAGCTTTCTTTGGCTACTAATGGCTATGCCACAATCCCCCTCTTCTCTAACTTTACTTGGAGATCCTTGATCAAACAGGTTCTTTAATAAAAGCATGGTCTGACTGCTACTCAAGGCCTTGTGTCTCATCAGGGAGGGGAGTGGAGTTTCCCTAGACAGGTAGAGGCTTTTGTGGGCTGTCCAGAGCAAACAGAACCCACTGTGACCAAGCTGTGCAGTCCTTTCATGAAAAAATAGGTTGGAGAGCAAATCCCCAACGCTTTTATGCAAGACAAATGAAAACAAATGCAATTAAGCTGCTTCAGAGGTACCTGGCAAGGATGTTTTGTAAAACTGGCCACAAATCCAGTACGGCAAGCAAAGACCAGGTTGAGCATTCACAAGGAGGCGCGGAGAGGTGAGGGGGAGCCTAATGAGACAAGTGGTACCTACTCCCCATCATCTTCCCCATGTCTGTCTCTGCCTTTCTCAGTCTCTCTGCTCAGGCGTTTCTTCCCCAGAGTTCATCACCTACTAAAAGATTAGGCGAGGAGGCGGGTACAGGGACAAAATGGGACCCAGGTGCTTCTCATTGTTTCATAGAGTCTCACTTCACCTCTTTCCACCTCTCAGCTCACTTCAGCCTTCTTCCCACATATTGAGTGACAGTATTGTATGATCCTATCTACTGCTAGATAGCTTCATGATTCCCACACTTTTAATTCAATTACTTTTCTCCCCGACTTGTACAATAGCTTAGACAAAAGTAGCAGGGTCTTAAACAACTTCATTTGAATAATCCCATAGCGCAGGAAGGATACATTTACATAACCACAAGCTGGATTCCACTCAAAGCACTGGATCCTTTGACAGGACTCTTTGGATTTGTTTCCATCCCCTAAAATTGGCTGGGAATTCATACCATTTTCTGGAAAATACAGTAAGTTCCAAAGTGACTAAGACAAGAATGTATCCTAGAATGTTTCAAAGCATGGTGCAATGTTGTGGCCGCAGAATTTGTTCATTGGTACTTTTGACAATGCACTGTTTTCCAGATGAAGCACGCACATTTAGTTTACATTGTTCAGTCATATGGCTAGTTGGTTTAATTAAGTTATAGTAATTAATTTCTCTTTGCCTTCGAGTAATCAGGTTGCTGAGTTCTCTTCCTGGTCGGACAAAAGATGAGGCTGAGAGTGGAGCCTGGTTTTATGCAGAGGCCCAAGCCAAGGACCATACCAAGAGCTCTGACAGCATGGGGGTGAGGGGGTCAGGGTTTCTTTGTGTTGAGTTTTAGTTAAGGTCTATGTTGTCCTCCCCTGTGTGTGTTTATTGGTTTGATCAGCCAGTATATATTTCCCTCAGGTCTCATTCTGGGAGGTCTGTTAGTTGAGTTAACAGCTTGTTTTGCTAGCGAGTTATGTTTTGTTGACCTCTTTTAAGGTCTATAACTCTGTTAATTCAATGTCCTTCAGTTATTTGTTTTGTTGAGTCTTTTTGTGGGAAAATAAAACTTTTGAACTTTAAACCTGTGTTTCCTTGTGCCTTGACGGCTTGGTCCACGACATGCACTAAAATAAAATGATATCAAAAGTTCAGTATATTATTTTTCTCTAACTGTTTGGATATGCCTACCCAAATGTGTATCCTCCCTAACAAACAACAACATCCCTTTGCAAAGGCTTTTGACTTATGCTGCCTCCATGTGCAGAGCCCTCAGTATCTCAGCCTGATCAAAGCAGTGTCCACATCTCAACGAGACAAGGCCGGAAGATCTCCAGATAGATGAATAGATTAGCATCATTAATGGCAGTGACACAAGGATTTAATTGTGGCTCTTGTATTCCGGCTAGCATGGCCCCCGGCGGGCTATCTCTCAGTGGAGAAGCACAGCCGACTCCAGCAGTCACAAAAAGGCAGGGCTGACTGATTGGCTGAGATGTTAATTTCATAGAGCTATATCCATGGCTACACTTCCATTTCATTTGGAGAGAGTCGCTTGTTCATCTACTTGCGTCCACTTGACAAGCAAGCTAATTATCAGTGGCTGCCCAAAGATCGCCAGATTACTCATGCAAGAAGAAACTGAAGGAGCTTTTTGTGTATCTTTAGAAGCAAAGAAAAATTAGGAGGTAAAGGGCTGTGAAGCAGAGTGATGAATTATAATGACTTAACTTGGTATTTGGTACTGATGCAGTCTGTAAAACATGTCCTCAATAATGAATAATGGTTATGATAACAGGCGCGCACACACACACACACACACACACACACACACACACACACACACACACACACACACACACACACACACACACACACACACACACAGAGGTAAGATGCCAAACAATACACCAACAAACTACGCGGGCCAATTATAGACATATGTACACATGTTATGTGCTTTTAGCAGTTCCATTCAAGGGTCAAGTACATTTTAAACATGAACCTGATGGAGGCATTTCACTCCATTTGGTTACAAGGTTTAAAAGAAAATTAAAATACAAACTGTACAGTGGTCTCAATCACAAGCTTGGTGCTCTAGCGGAGACCTTTTCAAAAGGATGTTTCTCATATGAGGCATAAAATCTATACGCATGAACACACATGGAGGTTCTTCATCAATAATGTGGCTTTACAGTAAGTACTTAAATCTTTAAGCACACTTCCTGCACTTGTTTACAATCCTACATAAGGAAATTAGTATCTTTATGCTGTAGTATCATCTTGCCAAGATTAATAATAATAATTTGTTACAGACTTGAAATGTTTAAATGTGGCCCGCATGCCGTAAAGACAACAGTGGCTCTTAACTGTGCACACGTAAATGAAATGAAACAATACTCCATTAACTGAAATTATGACAAACTATTTCTTCACTTTCTCTCATCAGTGATGTGTCTTTGTTCAAATTTGAGTCTATCACAAGCACATAAGGATTGGATATCATGCGCAGAAACGGTTCAGTTGGTTGACTGAGTTCTATTATGCCGAGCAAACGTAATCGATGGCAGAGAAGAATTTGAGAGAATATGAAGGTTTATTCAATAATACTCAGTGCTATAAAATACCATCATCAACTGAGCTTTGTGAAGAGTGATCTACGGCTCTCATGACTGCGTTTATTTTAGCCTCTTTCTTTTTCTTTACTGGACTATCCATTTCCAACAGATGGGAAAGCAGAAGATGGAGCAAAAGAAAACACCAGAGATAAAGGGAGAAAATGCCACATGACAGCACACGGGAGGCCCATTTAATTTGCCAGGACCAGAGCATGACCAAAGCTGGGGAACATTATGAATAAATGACATGCATTATTTCACATGGATCTGCTTTGACTTTCACTGTTTTTGTTAACTTTGTAATTTTCCTGCTCTCTCCGCTCGCAGCGCCACGCCTGCACAAATGGCAGCTTCTGAAATAAGTCCAGAGTGCCGGCATGTTCCTCCTCCCCTTTGTCTGGGCTGTAAAGAATGTCCCCTCACTGCTGCTGTGTAAATGTCCCCTGCTTTGCTGATGGATCTTCGCAGGGTGGATTCAACAGCAGGGTCTGATTGAATTCCCCACCATTAGATTAATCTCAAGCAGACACATGGAGCCGCCTTCACAGACGCATGAAAATGCATGCATGTACATCCACATGGATATGAACATAATCCCATACACTCACATACATGTACACAAAAGAAAAATACACATGCACAGCAAATGTGCATAAATACAGCCACACACAACAAGTGTTTTGTATGGTGTTTTGTGTGATTACTGTATGGTCTCTTTTGTATTAGCCATGTGAAAGATGGTCTATCATGTAGAATAAGGTACCACAAAACATTTTGTACGCCTTGCACACACTTGAGCACAAATGGTAAGCAGTGCACGTACACAGTGAATATCCTGCAAGAACTAAGAAAGCTCAGCAGCCACACCTGAAATAATTTTAATAATAAATCTAATGCTAGACACTATTCATATTCAAACAATCCACCCCCAATTACTTACTTATTATGACCACAATGCAACAATATTACAATAAGAGTTGACAGCTATGATTATTTCACTTGACGTGATTGTACTTTGCAGCTAATTACCACTTTGTAATGTCCATTTTTTCTTTTATGGCGTTAAGGTCCTCTGGTGGCAGTCAAGCTGCAAAACAAAACTTAAGACAGAGTTGTAGGCAACGTCTACGTGGAGACAATTATCTCCTCATATTCGATTCAAGCATAGCGGATTTAGTTTTGATATAACTGCAAGTCATGTTAGGAAAGATTACCATAATCATCTCATTTATAATGATGCATTAGTTTAGTCAAGGCAGCAGTATGCCTCTGCAAACTGTTTTTGATGGATTTGTTTTAAACAATGGGAGCCCATGACCTCTGTTAAATAAAGCAAACTTGCAGAGACAGGAGTAGCTTGTGGCACAAACATCAGTGAGTTTAGAATTAAAAGGCATTAATAATGATAGGAAATAAATGAAATTACACAAATACTTATCTTTAGGTTTCTGCTGCAGTCTGTAATTTATGGTTAACTGAAACATTATGTCTATTTAAACTGGAAATTATGAGCCATTGTCACAGAAGGACTGCTGTGTTTTAAGCTTTAAGTTCGAACATCATTCTTCACAATTTTCATGGTTTATGATCAGGGTGAACTTCTCTTTTCTCCTTGCAGTTTCCTTCTGCTTAGTATAAGAAAATTGGGTCTAAAAGTTCTGTCTGGGCTCTAAGTGCCACTGCCGCTGCTTGACAGCTGCTTGTAGATAGGGCAAAGATAGTTAGAAGGGCCGTCTTTGTTCCTTGTGCATATGTTTATGTTCAGAGAAAGGAGTTGGAATGAATCTCTGAGGAACAGTTAGTTCCTGACACATCTGTTTGGGCTCAGGCAAGGGATGTCATTTTTAACAATCTTGCTGACTGTCAAAGTTCTCTGCAGTAGTTGGTTCTAAATTAAACTTTTTGAAGTTTCACTGCGAGAGGTTGCTTGAGTGTGACGGCATGTGCAGTTTTGTGCGAGTTTGTTACGAGGATAACATGCTACAGTTTCAAGGATAAAGCTTAAGTCAAGATTTATAATAAAAATGTATAATGAAATTTTGGAGTATGGTTACAAACTACCTTCCAATTTACTACTAGTGGTTAAACTGAACCTAGAATATGGAAATTCAAAATGCATTCATTATTTTGTGAGAATTATATCTCTAGATCTAAGTTCTGATGCTGTTAAAGGTTTGGTTACATCAGTACTGTTGAAAAAGAAAAGACTGACCACTGGTGAGATGAGAATATTTCCACAAGCACAGTTGTTAAAATTATTATCATGCTCCATGCTTTTCTGTGTGCTGCTGGAGCAACAGCTAATAAACGAGGACCATTTAGGCTCCGTATTTTTTTGGCCTGGTTTAGGCTTAGTCCAAAGCTTAAAAGTTGGACATTTTTTCAAAGTTATTATACCCGGCATTTAGCACCTGGGTCAATATAAGTAAGAAACTAAAACAGAGTAAAATAGCAGTAAATTTGAAATACTTGGAGGTAATATGAAGGCTTTAAAACGCAAAAACAGGAGGTTAGGGGTCAGTATGCAGAAGGTTAAAGCTGTACAACCATGCCTGCAATAAATTAAGTTGGATGGAGTCCACCCACTTCTCTGATAGAGCAATTCCCAAGACTAATTTCCCAAACATGCCTGGGTCTGAAAACCATGTGGAGGCCATGCACTCTCCCTGTATTGTGTAATAAATATGAACAAATGCTAACATGTGTAAGACCCCCAGAGCATCTCCCTGTGATCATTCAATTAGAGTATGATCCTCTCATAACTCATACTTTGTGAAAAAAAAAAAAGGAATGAGTCAGAAACATTTTTGGGATGACACAGCAATTATGGCTTTGTCAGTAATCTGCATTGTTTTGATGTTTTTTATTCTTTATTTTTGCTGTCCAGAAACAGCTTGGTATACCATATCAGCAAAGGCACAGGGACACATTTGTGCAGACAGCTTTGATGGTTTGGAGAATAAAGACAGAATAAATATTTTTGAAAAGTAATGCAGAAGTTCGACTGAACAGGCTGATGCAGTCTGAATCATGCATAACAAATACAAAAAAAATGATGACTAATATGAATCAAGTGCCTTGCATATCAGTAACATACACACATACATACATATTTCACTGATCCAAACTTACAAATTTACAAACTTAGTAAAAAAGAGATGTTGGTTTAAATCAAAATGTCAGGGTTAATCAGGGCTGTTTGCTGTTAAAGTTAACTGTTGTACTATAAATAGATATTCTAATCTGAGGAAGCCAGTAAAACTATGCTGTGTGTGCCTCGAGCAATATTTGTGTTGTTGTGTTGAATTGCAACAAACAGAAAGGAGAAGGCCTATTGTTATCATACTGGTTGGCCTCTATAAGAGATTAGTCAAACATGATCAAAAACATTCAAACTCTAACATCATTTTTGGGTCCATTTTTGACAACTAAAAACACATCATGTTCGCTCAATCCCTTCACCTTAGAGCAAGTTAGCTCATTGCTTAGTTTGGTGATAAATAATTTATCTATTGTATTATGTTACTAAAACGGATGTACTGTTAAAACTAAACTTCTGGCACTTCAAAATATCTTACATTAAGATTTGACTGTGTCTCACAGATTTGTTCAAAGTAAGACAGAAATAATCTTTTTCAGATTTCTTTCAAATAAATACTACTGAAATACAATTTGAATCTTAGTTGAGGTTGTATCATTCTGATATGATAACTGGTGCTTTAAACACCATATTCTACATAGATCACAATGTATATCAAGAAAGATGGTTTCTCTGACGGAGGCTTAAGGCTGTACGGCAAAATGTAAATCAACCTTAGACAACCAGCTTATCAACATTTCTATAATAAAGACATTTGCATCATAATTATTTTCTCTTTGCATGCATTATCAGTAGCACCACTTTCAACTCCTATGACATCAACACTAAACATTATGACCTCTTCCTTAATTTTAAAGCTCTTATGGCTTTCGGTATGAAGGAGTTCTTCTTACACCTGTCCATCATGGACTACCAGTAAGTGGGATCTTAACTACACGCACATGATGTTGTGCTTTGTTAATCCCCTGCAGCTACACAACCATGCTCTCATTATCTTCCAGGCCACCTTCATCTTCACCTGAAAGGTTGCTGTGCCAGCAAACAATCCCAAAGTATACATGGTAATAGACTCAATTAAAGCTCTACAGAGCAGAGGCAGTAGTGCCTTTGTTGAGTTTCTGCAGGCAGTAAGAGCATTGTTAGCCTGTCTTACACTGCATGTTTGTTTACATCAAATGTAAGGCTGTGATTGTACCCTCAAGGCCTATTCATTTTCTATAAGGGAAAGTGGATTGGTTATGTTCATACATTGAATGTATGTTTAAAGAAGAATAAAAGAGAAGCCCTTGTTGGGGAACCAAGTTCAGACCTTAGTATATGGTTAGCTGCCTTAGCCTGCAGCAGCTTGAACATTATAGAGGAATGACTCTCCCAGGACAGATCATAATCAGTGTGTGCCAAGCATCAGCGTTAGGGTCATTTTTTCCCCTCTCTCCTCTGCAGCTATACTATAGGTGACGCAGCATTTTGGACAAATAAGCTGGTGTGGACACTGAGGTCATCAAGGTGCTGCTGCTTTCTGCTTTCACACCAGATGGCAGGCCCCCGTCTCACCCCTTCCTCCTCTTTTCATCGCTCATTTTTCTCATTGTTACCGAGGACGGAAGTCAATGCTATTCTTGCTGAGAGAGATATCGCCCGCTGCCAAAGATGGCATCATGAGGCCCGCCGTCAAGTCAAATGAATGCAGATGCATTTATAAGATGCAAGCTTCTGTTTACAGCAATAATTTCTCTCAGTGGGGGTTATCACTGCGAAGCACCCTGCGTATAGATCATCTGTTAAACACATCTCATCACTCATGCTCTCTCTTCTAACCTCCCTCAGCAAAACAGTGGCTAATTAGTTCTACCCAGTTTTGCACTAATTTACTGCAGTATTTTCGCGCCCATCCTCAAATCTCAAAAGTAGTTTAGAGATAAATGTGTCTGCACTATTGTTGTCCATTTGTGTGTGTTTATGCTTGTCAGTGTGTTCTGCCTGATGAAGACACGTCTTGCCAGGATGATGTATGCATGATAAGCGACTGTGAATCAAACTGTGAGCTGAATTGCAGCACTGGAGAGAAAATGACTGAGAGAGAAACAGAGAGGTTGAAAGGGGGAGAGACACTGAAGAGAGAGAGAGAGACGAGAGCCGTTGAGCCTCTGGGCTGGGTAATTGTAATGGTGTCAAATGAATAAGGTCATTACTGTTAATGTCTTTCAGGGCATTACAGTCTATTTGTTATGTCCTTTATACACCCAGGCATAGCCTGGATTATGACACAAAGGCTAAAGTATAATTTGCATCACTTGAATATATAACAAACAGACAGATTATCTTTCTATTTTATTGTCTTACTTTGATATTTCACACTGATGACTTTGCATGGAATAATGGAGCCACTCTTGGCTGTGGATTACCTCAAGTGTACACTAAAAGGAATGAAGATGACTTCTTCTGCATATTTTGGCAGTATCTTTTTGTTTTATGAGATGATCAAATAACTTTCTCCCATAAAAGACCACAGACTCAAATATCTCTTCCCGACAGCATTTACAAACAGTCAATTTTAAATGCAAAGATTTTAAAAATATAACTGTAGCTACTAGAACTGCAACAATTAGTCAATTGCTTCTGCTTTGCTCTCCTTAATGTGAGCATTAATCAATTCAATTCAATTCAATTCAATTCAATTTTATTGATCGATAATGAAAATGATTATTGGTTGCAGCCCTAGTAGCTACACAAAGAAATGCAGATATATGGGCTGCTCCTGTGTCAGAGTTAATGATTGCTGTCATGTGCACCTATGTGCTGCTAATGACCCTTGACCCTTGTGGGATGCCCCCAGGCCCTGGACAGCCCCATTTGTCTACTTGATGTGGCTGACAGTCTGTCTACCCAGCAGGTCCTCTCAGGCCTTACTTTCGGCCACTGACCCACACTGATGAAAAACCAGGCCGTCTGTTAGCTTTCTCAAGCCAGGGTTGTTGGCACATGATGCAACCCACTGCCACCCACAAATACACAAGCACACTTAGACTGTACACAAACAGTACACATGCAGGCACAGCACAATTATTGGTGCATGAATGCAAATATTGTACACATAGATGAGTATACACACACAGGCACACACAAACACACACTCGCATACATGCATAGTTGCCATCTTAACATGTCTCAGCTGGCACTGAGTGGCTGTACTAACACCATGACTCCTGCCATATGGCCAGTAACATACTGCTCTTCATTAGGGCTCAAAGCGACAGCCCACCAGGGCTAATCTGTAACTCACTGACACATCATGGGCAAAAAGGCTTCAGCCCAAATGGCCTAAATTATATTATGGACATCCGTTGTAATGCTTAGTTTTAAAAGAAAAGGCTTCAAATAAGTCTCCACAGATTTCTACTAATAGACAGCAGCCAGTGTTTTCCACATGTAGGAGACATTTTAATATCGGCAGAAGGCAAATACAATTATACTCTGAGAATGAGGCGTGTTTCTGATTAATGTTGAGTAATGGTAAATTTCTGCTATAGTCTTCAAAGTAGCCATTTGTCACAGCAACCCTTAAAAGCCAAATTAGAAGCACATGAAACAGGATTTACAGACGGCAGACACAATAGCATGAACTATTGTGCAACATAATGCAATCCAATGCAACAGCCTTTCAAAGAGTGCTACGTTTATTAAGTTCAATTTTATACATTTGAAGCTCAATTTGTTGTTGGGACAATGTCAGAAGACATTTTGGTTGGAGTATGAATGATAGTGCTCAGATTCTAACCACTACCTGTACTATTCAAAGAGGTACGTACAAACATATGTGGCGTTATCACATACACAATACACCTACTGCATTCTACCTCTTCCGTTGCAAGATTACTATATTCATTACTAAAAACACAAGTCATCAATGGCCACCTCCACTATCTTTGATGAATTCAGACAGCTCTTGAATATAAATTCCCATTTTGTAGGGTGACCAAGACAGCTAGATCAGCTAATTTGTTTGTATTATCAGGAGCCAAGGTTTTTTTATTTACTACATTGAGGAAAAAATATGTACTCTTAGCTAACAGCTTTCCTTTTATCTCCACAGCTACACTCCTGTCTCTCCTTTGTATTTCATCCTGTATAAATACATTTCTCTACAGGACAGTGAACATTTTTATTGCTCATTTCCAACAGTATGTCTTCTCCTGACTGAGGGAGAGAGCAGATGAACTCTTGATAGGTTCTGCTTTTTCAAACTTAAAGAGGGTGTTAAAGACACACCCACCCATAAGCTATTCCTGCATATCCTTGAGGGTCAAGAGGAGGGGAACACCCTGAACAGATCGCCCCTCAGTCACATGGCCGACACACAGAGACAAACAACAAATCACACTCATATTAACACCTATAGAGTCACCAATTAACCCAACCTGGATCTGGACTGTGTGAGGACACCGGAGAACAAGAAGGAAACCGGAGCAGGCAACAGGAGAACATACAAACGCCACATAGAAAAGGCTTCAGCCAGCCGGCAGGCTTGAACCCAGAACCTTCTTGCTGTGATACAGTCAAGATACAGTGGGGAGTAAGTGAAAGAGCTTATCTTTGTGTGTGTGGTTGTGCTTTCAGGTTGTGACTGCAGCTTTTCTTCTTCAGTGTGTTTCTTTTGGAGCTATTTGTGGGAGATATTCCTTGTAGAAGCGAGTGGGTTAAGATTAAAATTTTTGTTTTAAAAAGTAAGTTCTCTTTCTTTCCAAAGGCAATACACAAATACACCAGACATGATGTACTTATCAGAAGTTGGATTAGGGTTATATTCCTATTCATTGTCATATTGTCAGAATAACTTGGCTCCTGTTGAGCTATAACACCTGCAGCTTGACACCATTCAACAACCTTAGTAAACCTAGACAGACTGCACAGATTTTATTTAATTAGTTAATTCTTTGATGTCACTTTGTCAGATTGTGTCATTTGGAAACCTATACGTAAAATAGTTTCCACTGTGTGCACCATCCGATTGCTTTGACGGAAACTATTACTCATACTTCAACAGAACCACGGGGCATTCAAGTACTTTGAAAGGGCTGTCATTTAAAATTCCACTTATACGCCGTGCGCACTTTTACTTTAGTTAACTGAGGTTGTGACTTTCAATGACTACAGGTAAACTTTAATTTAAGAGATTCTCCATCATCTGATTCTAAAGATTACATTTTATTGGATCAAAGTGCTGTATTATTAGTAGTAGAGCTACAACTAAAAAACATGTTCATTCTCAATTAAGCTACCAGTTATTATCTCAGTTAATTGTTTGGTCTAAAAAAAATCTTCCAAGATACATTAGCCAGTTGACTAGTTTAATAATAAATCAGGTGAGAAATGTATATATGAGATCTGATTTGACCAAAGGTCTATACTGAGGATTTTCACCACAAACGTGTAGTAGTGTGAGAAAGAAAATGGCTGTTTAAATATTTAGAAAAGTAACCGTATAATGGCGGTCTGCATGAAAGCTAGCATGTTTCATTTGCTCAAGATAACACATATTGGAAACCTCATTAACCCCATTCAAATGAGTCAGTCCATAACTGCAAAGAGGTCAGGACCTTCCCCCATTTCCATTATGATGTTGCTAAAACAGTCAGTTCATTCACTGTGGAAATAGTCATGGAATTTCTTTATGTAATGTAAAATGTCTTAATTTATGCTCTTGGCATGTGCTTTCTGTGAAGACATGACACACATGCATGCAAACGCATTCATATACTTTAAATGGCAAGCTATTTTCCACAGCTTCTGTGTCTAGAGGGCTCGTCAGATTAATACGGCTGGTGCATTCTGCCAGCCATGTTGCTTTTCTCCGTTTGTCCCCAGTGCAAATATTTGAACAGCTACTATACTGTATGATGAGGTCTCACTATGAATACAAAAATGGAGACACAGGTGTGGTAGGGGCCAGATTCCAGTAAGATTAGAGAGAAAAATGCATCGGAGGTGGATGGAGGGGGAAGCAGGGAGGAGGCAGGAGCTACCTGTGGGATTATCTAACTTCCCATCTGCCCTGCAACCTTGCACAGATAACAACAAGACTAGGGACCTCTACAAACGCCCCTGTCATCGCAGCAGCAGGAACAAACCCCACTAGAGAGAGATAAAAACACAATGAAGTTATGCTTCATACTATTATGGTGGTTGCTGTTTTGTTTTTGTTTTTTTTTAAATCAAGATGTTTTGTTGTTCTGTTAGCCGAATGCCACCCCAATCAACTCAAAACAACAGTTGGAAACAAGCATCAATATTTGTTTGGTAACTATTGATGATTACAAGATAATTGTACTTTTCTGTCCAGAGTATTCAAACTAAAACCATTCTGTTGTGAACAACACTCTTATTGTATTACATTGTTCACTGGCAATAGATTGTATCATGTTTATTACCTATTAATGATAGCCATCTTAGTACATTATCATAACAATACCGCTTATAGAGGAGTGGTTTTGTTACATGTATACATGCACAAATAACTGATTGCAAATAAGTATTGTCCTGCCTTTCAGTTTATTGGCCTAACTGGCCAATGGAGCGTGCAAATTAGAGCTCTAGCGGCCGTTCCCATGGAGCGACAGAAAACGTTGTTGTTTGGAACCATCGAGTCATAGGTGGTAATTGTATTTTAGATTAAAAGCTTAGTAGGCTGATTGTTGGTGCTGGCTGAGTCAATAAGCAGGTTTGGTGAGAGGAGTGCACATTGCACCCACCATGATGATTAACTACATGTTCCTGAATTTTATTTGTGATCAGGCATGGAGATTAAAAGCAGCGGTGGCCAGGGAGGAAACCGCATTAAAAGAGGTGCGCTGAGTGCCAAGGGGTCTTTAAGTTCACTACAGGCTTGCTAGTGGATATATCCTCAAACACAGAGCCCTCAGGTGGTTGTATTCTGAAAGCAGTGCTTGGAGGTTCACATCTCTACCCTGATTGTAAGGCTAAGTTTCTTATGAAATGAGATCGCTGTGTCACACTGAGCAATCACACTGAGCTGCTGACATTTTGAGAAATCCCTACTGTGTCATCGCAGGTGAAATATGGTCTTCAGCTCAATAACAGTCTAATCTATTATGGATAGGGTTATGTGGAGACACTGAGCCCTCACAATGGGTTATCATCCTAAGGAGGAACATTTACTGGCTCTCACAAAGTCTCTGATATGTCATTATTTACAAAAAATATCTAACTGGTGTCACAACTACGGATGAAGATAAATCAATGTTTGCTGACAAAGTAACAAAGATGATCAGAACTATGTTTTTCATATCTGAGCAAAATCAGTTCATTGGATACATTTCAAAATGTACAAAAAAATAAAAGAGCAAGATGTCACTGCCTAACGATTTGCTAATCACAGAAAGCAGAGCAAGATTTACAGTTGACTTGGCCACTCCACTGGTAATCTCTCACCTATTGAGGCTTTCTGTCGATAATTAATGTATCTGCAATCATTCATATTTTTGGTATGCATATTTTAAAACATTAAAAACAATTAAATATTCAAACTGTAATGACCTGTTGAAATTCAAAATTGACAGTCAATAGGCATTTGAAGTAGCCTTGTGGTCCAGCAGCTTGACCTATTGCATGCACTATTGACCTATCAATAAACTAAGCTAATAAATAAAAATAGTAGGAGACTGGTGAGCAAAGCCATGCTGAGTCAGATAATCATGACAATGAAGCATCTAAGAAGGAGGGTGTAAATGTATTTTGGTTCTGCGCCATAGATGTCAAAATGACCAACAAATATAAGGCTGTTTGCCAACTTTGTAAAAAGCAGCTGCCTTACTCTACAACAACAACAACAACAACAAATCTGAGGACTCACCTGCTAGCTTGCCACCTAAGTGAAGCTGCAGAGGCACCAGGAACAAGTGCAGCAACGTCAACTGACGTCTGACTGACTGCCTACTCAAGACACATAGTGCAGTTGTGTGACAGCCGACAGGAAAATAGAATGACTTTACTGAAGAGTAAGACACTCTCTGACCACTGACAGATGCAAATCGCTGGCCATACATGCTTACTTGACAGTCACAACTCATTCTGCTTCAGACTCACACATTACGTTGAATTAAGTCGAACAAATTCAAACTAACACGTAATTTGTTCAAATTAATTAATTAGAGCCCTAGTGTAATGTGCTGTAAAATAATTCTCACAGGCAAACTCATTGCACTCACTGTTATCAAATAGCCTTGCTGAAATGTCACATGCATGGAGGACGTAAAGGTACAAAGGACATACTGGTACATCTTTTACATTTCGAATCTTGAGTAAAGAAGCTTCAGCCACCATGCTGGGAGGCAGTCACACAGCTAGGGTACAATAAAAACAACATTCTATATTTAGATGATTGCATGTCTGTATTTGTTTTGTTTGGTTTCACACTGCTGAGTTACAAGCAAGAGTAACCACAGGTTTTCAGATGTCAACATCCTTTTGTTTGTGATCAAATGCATTTTGAAGTAATTTCCAGGACTCTGGAAGACAAAACAAGACAGATATTTCAGGCATATCAGGAGCGGTTATTTGGTGTGACCGGAGTTTTTTTTTTTTTTCACCTGACCAAACAATCCAAACTATAGGAGAAAAAGATCCAGACTGTTTGGTGTAAACACACCTTCCAAAAGTCCTTGAAGAAGGACAGTGAAGCCCTATCTGCAGGAGGATTCATCTATAGCAGACCCTGTGTTTTCACAGTAATGTGATATTTACACAAGCAGGCTGACAGCTTAAATATTGTGATATAAAATATTGTGACATGCATTTTATGTAGTATAAAACATGGCATGAGAGCTACTTTGCTCATTAAAGACAAAACAATTTCATCAGGTGCTTGACAGCTATAATTGACTAGTAATTTAAGTAATCTTTCAAGCAAAGTATTGTATTCCCATAAGTAATGTGAAGGACACAAAAGAAGACAACGAAAGACAAAATTGTGTGTTTATTTTAGCAATTGCAGAAAATTGTCATTTTAGAGAGTGATGTGTGAAAAACTACTGGTGTGTTTCTTGCAATGCATGAATGTGTGTACAAACGTGTGTGTATTTATGCAACTCCATTTCTAGCTTTTGTGTATGCTTGATGCAAGTCTACATGAGTATTTCCACTCTGATTGGAGGGGTACTGCAGCATTGTAAAAACCCATCATTCTAGTTTTTCTTTTCTCCACCGGTCACATTTTCATATAAAGAGCTGACATCCTATTTGACATCATTGCAGCTATGCTTTCAGTGCCTTCTGACAATGTAATGAATACCTCTTTTTGAGGTACGGCGATGCAAAAGTAAGCAGTACCTGCTGCTCCTTTACACCTGTCACACACAAACAAACGCACACACTGACACCCTGAAAAATAGACTGATTTGGGACCTGTAGCTATTCAGACACGTAGCACGATATTTCAAGAAAATGCTAATTCTCTTTCTTTCTTCCTCACATGAGCACACACACACCCAAATGTATATATTTTTGATTGTGTTTGGTACGTTTGAGGGTGAGGAGAGCTGGCAGCTGGGAGTGGGGCATGCATTTTCAGCCATGCTGCAGTAATGGAGTCAAAGACTGATGAGTGTGCATACCACCTATTTACTCTGGCTGGCTCCAAAACAAAAAGCTACGATCCCCACTATCTTTCTTCCAGTGGCCCTTCCACCCCATCTCATAACATATGTCCTTTTGCCCCCCTCCCTCCCTCTGAACTCTGAGTTAATCATTTAGAAATAATTAAATTCAATAAAGCGGAACAGATTAAATAAGAAACAACGATTGGGCGTTAAGGGGCAGGGTGTGTAGCAGTAGCTTCCTCCCCCACTGTAGGGAAGAGCAAATGCTGTGCAGAAACAGACACAGACAGAGCGAGCTGGAGAGAGAGGAAGGAATGGCTTACAAGAGTTTCAGGGGGAGACAGAGACAGACAAATGTGTGCAGCAGCGACAAAAAGGTACAACAGAGGATAAGAGAAAAGGCAAGGAAATAAAAGGAGGATGTGAAAAGAGAGCAGAGAAGCTAGAGGACTGGTTAAATATTCATAAAGGCTGCGTGGTGATGGGTAGTGACGTAGAGCAGCGAGGGAGATAGAGGAGACTGAGGAGAGTGGCGAATAATGAGCATAGAGAGAGACACCCCCATGCTTTACGACACAGCTGGAGGCACACAGGCAGTCAAGGCACAGACACACACACTCACAAATACAAATGTGCAATTATAGAGAAGCAAACACACATGGACACACGTGCATGCAACTTTGCACTTACTCATATATGCTTACTTATCCTTTTACGAACACATGCAAGTTTTGTCATGAGTAAATTGATAGTAGTTAAAGGCTGGCATTTTATATTTTACTTTACCATCAACAAATGTGATCGTAGTAATTTAAAAATTTTACTTAATTTTACTAGGATTTGTCGGGCTCTATTTTCAGTCCCAAATGAAGACACATTTGGTGAGCTAGTGAGTATTTATGGCAGCAGGACAGTGTATGTGGATTGACTCAAAATAAACTATAGTGGCCATGTTCATTGCTATGATGGAACATGTCAGCCAGTGTAATAGAGTGGCTCACTGATGTGTTTTTAATGATTTTTGGACAACGATGGAGGTCTATGGCACAGAGGAAAAAGCTATACCAGGCTTTGACTACACACAGGTAAAGATTGTTAGTACGATCAATTCATTTTTAATCTTGGTCTTTTCTGGACACTATAAAAAAAATACAGAATATCATCAGACAGGGCAAAGTAAACTGGCTTAGTGTGAGTTTTCCACAAATTGGATTCTCATTGGCCACTGCCTCCCGAGAGAAAGCAATACCAATATTGACCTTGATAAACACATTTCACCTTCTTGCTGTGGTTCACACTGCAGCACCTAACCACTGCTTGATACTTAAGTATTCCCACACAAAAATAAATAAACTTGCAATTCCCTCCGCACCTTGTTTTCAAAAGGAGATGATTTGTAAATTGGACTCTAGTTCCAGCTGTCATGTAGGGCTTTTCAATTATGTATCATCTTTTAAGTTGGCTCTGGCCTCAGTAAACTCCCTCTTGGCCTTACACTGGAGAAGAAGCTATTGACCGGGCTGCACTGGATTGGACATAAACACTGTATTAGTGTGATTGGCTGGATAGAGCTGATCCATGCTGGGGGCAGCCCGTCTGCCTGCCTGCTGCTGCTGCTAACCAATCTCAGAGGGAAAATCGGAATTCAATTAGTCTGGCCAGGGGAGCTATCTCTCTCTCTTTCTCTCTCTTATGTTTGTTATCCAATCTCTTGGCCCTTCTCTAACATGCTCTCCTGCTATCCTCTCTATTCTCTTTCCCCCACCCCTTTCCTCTTTTCTCCCTATCTCAGACAAAATTTCCTTATGACTGCTGCGGCTAACCCGATTCAGAGGAGAGAGTGGAATGCAATTAGTCCAGCCTTGGGAGCTCTCTCTTGTTTACTATTCATCTTCGCATTCTTGCACTTCATCTGATGGTCACTCTGATCTCTCATCCCTCTTCTTTCCCTCTCACATGTATCTCCTCTGCCCTCCTCCTGCCTGCTCCCAGCAGTAGTATAAATCCTTATAGATGGAGGGATAGGGCATGGGTGGAGAACAACAACAACAACAAAAAAAAAAGAAAGCTAGAGGGAGAAATGGAGACGATAGCCATAAGAGGCAGTTGACATCCAGGGGGCTATTAAAGAAAGAAAGGGAAGATAAAAGAGGCAGGAAAAGGAGAGATGGACCTGTAAGGAGGAATGATGGGATAATGGAGTGAAAAAGTAAGAGGTATAAATAACTGGTTATGATGGCGGCAAGAGAAACAGACACATAGAAACGAGAGCTAGAGGGTGGTAGAGAAATACAAGACAGAAAGTGATGGACTAAGAAAATAGAATGAGACAACGAGGCCAAGGAAATTCAAGATATGTATATTAATATGTACAATGGAAGCTGGAGAAACATAGAAAATGGAGTGACAAGATAGAAGTACACAGAAAGAGAGAGGAGAAAATGTAGGAGGCTGATGTGAAATGTATTCATCTTGAATATCTGACTCCTGACGCGACAGATGTTCTGAAACTCAGTCAGCACATCCCTCCACTCCCTGCTCCCTACATCTCACCCATTATCAGGCTTCTCTGCCTCTAAACGCACAAAAAGCCTGCATTATCACAAACTCATACTATGCGACAAGCTACTCTTGTGAAAGTGCAGATGCGGGCTACTTTCAAATCCCCTCAAACAGCGTTGCACAGTCGCTAAACGTCGGCTTTCCACCAAACTGGTGTGTTATCCACCATCACCGCACACCCACCTGTCGACGTTTTTATTGCTCAGAGTCTTCAGTGAAGGGAAGTGGTGAGAGTTGCCTGAAAAGCTCTTCAGATTTTTTAAATTTTACTATAGTGTGATGTGCACACTGTGCTCCAGCGCCTGCCAACGGCTTGTACTATGCTCATCCACAAATCCCAGGAGTATCATGAGTAGTCCGCTTCCCTTTGACGAGCAACTACTCTCAGTACTTTGCAGGGTTTCAAAGTTGTAGAGTGTGTAAAGTTTTCTATTACAGTCTACTTAAAAAAAGAGGGAAGTAGCGCTTCATCAAAAGACAGCAGTGTTGGCAAGCCGTGTCAAAAGGAGTCGGCATAGAGATGGAGACAGTTAAAGTGGAGCAACATTTATTTGGTTGTACAGCATGATCGCGAGTAGAAGCTACAGTATGTTACTCTGGGCTTCACTAAAAGACAAATAGCAACCATCACCTTTGTTTGATTCACTCACAGACAGACCAGACATTCATGCAGTATATTATATATTTGTATAATTTCCCCCCGGGGATCAATAAAGTATTTCTGATTCTGATTCTGATATAGTATAATATTACCAGTTGAACCAGGCTCACTTCTATGAATCAGGCTCATTGTATGGATCATAAAGCAGGTTATAACAAAGACCCATGCCACCTAATGGCACACCCATGAAAACTTTACCCTCCAGACAAGCCTGGTAAGACTAAGCTCCAGGCTTTAGTTCACCTACATGGTAGCTTCTCTGTACTGATGTACTGTGAACACAAGTCAAGTTTGATATGGGTTGCATTTTAAATGCACTGAGAGGAGAATGTTTTTCTTCAGGCTGCTTGAGTACTTAACATTGAGCCAAGGCTGCAGCCTCATTTAAAATATTATTTAAATAAAATTACAGAAACATACAATCCCTCTATTGAAAATACAAAAAGGGCAATTTGAAGGATGTTTCAACAGTATTTTTATTGTCACTTAAAGTAGCATATTGTAATCAACTGATAGAGAACTTTAGTCTCCAGGGAATGTTAATGATCTCATTATCTTGATCTAAAACACAGTAGCTCTTGTTTGATGTCATGTTGCATTTTACACATGTAAGTTCATTTTCATCACTAATGATACAAGAAAAATTCACATTACTTTAAATGTTTAACGTTTGATGCTCAATTTTTTTCTTTGTAAATTGTCAATTTGTGTCACGCATGTGCAGTTCCTAAACCTGACTCGACCTCAACGTCTAATTACATTAGCTCTGAATTTGCTTTATGAAAGAGCTCCTGGTTGAGATTGTGAAACTCACCCAAGACATGCTTTTCACACTTAGCCCTGATTTCCTGAGCCTCCTTTAGTAAACATCCCCACGTAGAAGCTGATAAAATGTGATTTTTTTTTGCTTACTGAACCACCCTTAACAGACGCACATTGTTAATGGAGATGAAAGCTGGACAGGAAGCAACCTGTTTGGGATAATGGTCACCGTTGTTATGTTACTTTCATTACTTTGTTGGCACTTTTCGTCTTTTGATGTGTGTTACATGGGAGTCAAAGCCAACACAACACCTGTGCTAATTTAAAAAGGTGTTGCTTTTAAGGCATTCATGGCAAGGGCTTAGACAAAGCTGCTGATCCCATCGAGAGATAGCAGGGCGCGACCGCTTTTGATTAGCATGCTGTAAGGGGAAGATAAGATGGCATGGAGGTGTGGTGGAATACTGGGGAGTTAAAGGGTTTTCAAGACCAATCGTTCAACATCTTTTTCTCTTTTGAAGGGAATTGCCTTGGAGCAAGCAAATACAATTTGTGGTATTTTCTTTCTGGGTGTGTGTGAGTATGTGTGCGTGTATACCCACCTGAAAGAAAGCACAAGAAAGAAGGGGAAGAGGTAAACAGAAAAGTTACGCTGCATACATGTATATGTGTCTATGTGAGAGGGAGCCTTTCGAATCCCCAGAGAAAAAAGTCTGTTTCTTATCTGTCCTTGTGTTTCAAGGAGGGATGAAAGCAATCTTCAAATGGCATCTGCAGTCGAGGAGCACTTGAACCCAATCAGCACCCGTCAGACCCAAATGGACCACAGGAGAGTTTCTGTGGCGAAGGAAGCTTAATGCCAATCACAACAAACACTCACATACACACACATCAATCAGGCGTTCTCATATGGTCTGAGGTAATAAAAGCACTAAAATCGGACACCGGTTGCACCTCTGGAGGGGTAACAAACAAAGTCTCCAAGAGTGAATAGCACAGCAACAGATATAGCAACAGATGAAGGAAACCTGAGGTTATGGGGGAGATTACACACGGGACAGCCACAGCCCTGTCACGGGCTGTTCATTTGTTTCACTGCCAAAAAAGATGCTCGTCTCCTCTTTGTCCTCCCATGACTGCTGGTGACACTCCTGCAGGATACACACGACTCCACATCCTTCTTCATCCACCCCGTCTCCTCCATCAAGCTTTCATTTCTCTGAACTTCAGAGGTCACGCTGCCAAAATACCTCACATTCAGGCCACTAGGGCAGGTAGTGCTAAATGTCATCGGCAGTGCAAGTGGTCATAGAAACACATGCAGACTCTGTAAAAGCTAGTGATAATGGACAAGGTTGGGCTAATTAAAAATAATGAGCTGTGTGGGCTGTCCATGTGGCTGCGGGGGGGGGGGGGGGGGGGTAGTAACCTGAAAACTCCATTATTTGGGTCACATTTCTGAAAAATAAATCTAGAGATTCTACTCTTCATAAATACTAAACTAATAAACTAGTCTATTTGAGTCAAGTGGGTCAGTGTGTGTGTTACGTGTAGACATAAAGCGACAGCAACAATTTCTTTCTGGTAAGAGCAGCAGGTCCAGAAGAAAGTCAGAGAGCAGCAGGCGGAGGGTGAAGATGGTGTTGATACGGCTGATGTCACACGAGCACTCGCTACGCGCATCAGTCCCTTCAGTTGACAAACAAATTGACTGACAAATTCTTGAATGCATTTACTGTTCAGGTGTGATCTCCAGCCGGACCCGCCACTCGTCATTGTTCACCTTTGTTGAACTCTGACCGTCAGACAATAGAAGGTTATGTATTGTGTTGGAGAGCTTCTAACAGTGTGAATGTTACATCAGCAGACTACAAAGTGCAACATTGCAATCGTGGTTTAAAATTCATGACTGTTCTACCTGCGTTGGAAGCATGGCTTCACATCCCGCATCAGTCCTGAGTGAGGGCCACTTTTGTTTGACTGAAGGCCGACTTAACAACACAGAGATAAAAGCCAAACACAGACTGTGAAAGTCTTATCAAACAAGTGCAATTTCTAGTCTATAGCGATTTGGCAGATCAAGTGTACTGAACACGAAATCCCAACTTCTCTTCCCTCTTTGCTGTTTTAATGTGCATTTTAGTGCAGCTTCTTACATATTTGTGTGATTCACTCACTCTGTCTGCTGTCATTAAGACTTCAGTAAAATACAGGTTAACTGTATCCTCGCTTACCTGTGCTGCACCTGCCAGCCAAATCTGGCCTTTGCAAGCTGTGTGAAATAATCCAGCACACTTTTCACATCTCGTTTTGGTTTTGCAATCTTCTCTCAAATGCATATGCAATAGAGAGAAGCGCACACTGTTAACATGCAGAGTACAGAACCACAGCTAAACCAAATCTTTTTGGACCCGTGTAGGCAATTGTTTCAAGGAGCACATCTAACTGTCTCTGATGCAGGTGCGTTGGAAAATATCACTTCAGTCTTAGAAAAAGATCCTGCACACTGCTGTTGCTGAGCATAACAATTTATTGACCATACTAACGTTTCGGGCTCTCTGGGCCTTCGTCAAGAGCGTCAAGGACATCTGTAGGGAAACGTGCAATGGTTGTGGGGAGTTCATTTTTGGCTCTATAGACAGGTCTCTATCACTACATAAATTGTGTGGCTCGTGTCTCTTGCACAGTATCTGGTTTTCTCCTCACAGGTCCAAGAAGATTTGGTTTAGTTGTGATTCTGAGTTTGAACCCGCGGTTCTTATATTTTTGTTTCACTGAGAAGAAACGGTTAAATAACCTCTGAAATGTTCAAGTGGTTGTTCAAACAGTCATGACTTTTAAGTGACAACAAAAATTAAGGACATGTTGTCAGAAAAAGGAGTGGGAGATTTTCTTAGATAGTGGCGAGCATTACAGTCAGTGTAGATGCAGTTTGTAAGATAGAAAACGTGTTTGAATCTTATGAATTATTAAAGAGATTTATTAGGCTACATTTGGTTAATAAAAGGGGATTATTGTGACCTCTTAGATCCCTTCTGTTTATCAGGTGAGATCGGGCAGCATGCCAATATCTGTGTGTGCTATAATGACAAACTCCACCTGCAGCCACTTAAATCAGGCTTAGGTGGACATGGAGTGGTTTTTATCATTTGGAGAGCCTATCCCATGTAAAGCGGGAAAAGGGCACTGCCATGGCCAAATGACACTTTGTCAAAGTGCCAACCTCTGATGCTACGCAGCATCAACTGCTCCACTCTGCATTTATTTATACCTTAACGATCAGGGCACAAAAGGTGGCACTTCAGCTAAAAAAAACATTTAGACAGCGTGGATGGGTGGCACTTCCCTGCTGTGTAACCATGGCGACATCTCATGTGGGTGAGTACACGCTGATTTTCAGTACACAGTTAGGTTTCTTCTGATTCTGGCCCTGGCTGAAACACTTCCAGTTGTTTTCACTCTCACTTCTTCTTTTTAATCACGTGTTTATTGTCTCTCACTCTGTATGTATAACATCCTGTATGAATATGCTGTGAGCCAAAACTAGCAGTCTGTGCATGAACTGTTTTCTCAGCACATTTCAAGTTTTACCTGACGCAACCTTGAAACAATTTTAAATTGCAATGTTAATATATGCAAATAATATGCTAAAATGTTTAAATATAAGGAACCATTAACATTAAATAAGTTTTTAAAAAAAGGAAATAAATACTATGAATTGTGTGAAATATAGATGAACCAACAGTTTGTGAAAAAACATTTTCCATTGTCATTTTATTTAATAATGTAGTTTTTCCTGACAGTGTTGTGTCATCGCCCTCTCACTTTTCAGCAAATCACGTACCACCTGCTTCTCATAAGCTAGCATGCTCAACAACTGCTACCAAACTTAGCCAGTTAGCGCCTGTTAGCTACAGCAGCAACAATGAAACAGGCATTTTTAAATAGAAATGTCTATTATGAAATACCAATATTATTAATTATATTATTATTGTTGATATATTATGAAAATAAAGATGAAATAATGTTTTATAAAGAGTTGAGTTTCATTATTTCACAAATTATTGTTTCATTTACGTATTTTCCACAATATATTCATTTCATAATTATTTATTTATTTATCTAACGTTGAACACTGTGGAGCTCTCAACTGTCTCCGAGCGTAGAGTGAACATAAGCATCGACTTTCCAAGATGAAAAACATTCAAAGATAAGAAAAAGCCTGAGGAGTGATGCAGATGTGGCTCTGCTCTATCAGAGCAATCAATAGACACCTTCAGCTCTACCATTGTTGGTGCTGCAGCGTCTTTATCATTGTTTTGGGCCCGTGCCCACACAGTTTGGCGCTAGTTGGCGCACAGGAAGTACTAATGTAACCAAACAATCACCACCAAACATGTTTGCTGTGTCCACATAATGTACTTCTCCATCTCTGCAGTCAAGGTCACTCCCTGTGACTGGAGGTCTTTAATTCGATGTCACTGCAATAATCTTGCAGCTCATACTTATTTAATTGGAGGTTAGTCCAGTGATTTCCCCAAAAAAAGTTATTACTGGGAAATGCAATGTAAAACAACAGAAGCTTTTATGCTTATCACAAAAAACATGTCCCCACTGAGACAAATAACAAAAAAAAGTCAACTAATGAATCATCAATTTCATTGTATTTTTAAGATAATGTGTTTTGCTCCAGGCATTAGGAAAACAAACAGAGGATATGGTTAGTTCTGCTTGCGAGTGAGCTGGGCTCTAACAATCGATTGCCTATGGAGAACAGCAGAGTGTAAACTGGCCAAAGCAGTGAACATGTCACAATCCCTTACTACGAAAAGTTGTCTTACCAATAGCACCAGTTTGTCAATGGGCAGAATTAAGTCCAGACTATGTATTGGAGGAAATGCCTCTCACGCCTATAATGAAATCAGTCAATAATCCTCCTTGCAAAGCAATACTAAATATAGGAAAGTGATTAGCATTTGGTACTGAATAACTATTTCTGAGGAACATCCCCAACACTGATCAATAATGTCATATGTTCATTAACAGAAACAGCAGCAGCGTTAACAGCACCAGGTGACCTTTGACCTTTCTGTAGAATCAGCAAAATATCAGCGTCATTCTTAGAAAGCAGCAGAGAAGAGGAGGAAATGAGAGGGATTTAAAAGTTGAAAGCAGGAGGCTGTAACACACTGGGGGTTTGGTGTTGACGCTTTTGAGTGAGTGTGTGTGTGTGTGTGTGTGTGTGTGTGTGCATATGTTTATGTACAGTATGTGTCTATGCGTGCATGTAAGCCATAGAGAAACGGGAGGCGGAGGGGGGAGTGAAAAAGTGTTTGTGTGCGGTCCTTTGAGATCTTCACATCTGTGTCACAGCAATTATTAACAGATTAGTCCTGAGAAAATCACCAGAGACAGGAAACACATCCACAAAGTTGGATTACAGCGGCCTCGACATCTTTTGATCCTTTGTCTCTCCGTTTCTCTCTCTTCTTGCCAACATTACTGAACAGCTACACAAAAAAAAAGCCTCCAAACACACACATGCAACCAAGTATTCTTACACACAAACTCAAAAAACAATCTTAGGCGAATAACTGGATATGTACAATTCGTGGTGACACAGAGTACAGGAGTGACACAAAGTATATGCCAGCTCCAATCAAGAAGTATTTGTGTGCTTTTTTCTCTTTTGTTATGTTCCCCCTAGTGCAGTGTTTATCTCCATCGCTTCATGTTTGCACAGGCTCATCCAAAGTGACTGGGAGTGAGCAGCAACCCTTGGAGTTTAGTGCCTCACACATCTAACAAAGGCCTAAAAGCACAAAAGGGACTGCTAATTAAATATGGATGGAGCTAAACTTATGGCTTAGGACATTTTGCCAGCGGTGCCAATGAGAGCATGGAACCGCTGCTTTTGTTTGTCACTATCTGTTTATCTAATCCAAGGATTTTGTTGCATACTGTCGGTCACTGTTTACCAAACAAATTGTATCAGTGGTTGAAACTGAGTGAAAGTACATTTACTCAAGTACTGTACTTAGGCACAAATTTTAAGAACTTGTAATTGGTATTTTGATTTTATTTACTTTGTACCTCTACTCTAATCATTGTACTTTTTACTCCACTACATGTATTTGACAGCTCCTACTTTTCAGATTGAGACTTTACATTAAAAAGTATTTAATAAGCCTGTAAAATACAATGCATTGTTAAAGATTAACCCAAAGAGGTATAATTAGCCAATATTTAGTAAAATAGCAAAGATTAGTAAATTGTCCAAAACCCAAACATAAATTTGTGTTGCAGAAATATATATATATATATATATTTATTTTTTTTTTCTTGACTAATCCATTCATCATCTCACGACCACCCAGATTTATCTTGAGATTCTTTGGAAGAGGCCCGACCCCCAGATCGAGAACCACTGGACTAAACTAACTGTACATAAAGTTTCTAAAACTGGCACCTATGACAGTAAAATGCTACTTATGCATTGACGCATCTGTAGCAATCTAGTAAAAGATTATATACAGTATATATTTTATGTACTTTTGACACTTTAAGTACATTTAGCTGATAATACTTCTGTACTTCTTTTATGTAAGTAGGATTTTAAATGCAGGACTTTTACTGGCAATGGAGTATTTGTACATTGTTGTCTTGGTAAAGCATGAGAGTACTTCTTCCATCATTGGTCTTTATGACTCTTTATTTAGCTGTTCTCTAGGAGCTACATGAAGTGTGCAAATGATGTGCAGCCCTGAATAGACTCCCCCATGGGCTTTACTTGTTATGTTATCAAATCCACGCTGCATATTTTATTACCATATAGGCGCTTACACACCACCACTAAGGACCAGTGCCAAGCAGAGCGAGGGTACCCTCTCTGGAGAGCTACTATAACAAGCAGGCACGTCTAAGCAGATGGCAGTCATGATGTGTGGTATGGCCGAGTGCACTTGACTCACAATGTCAGATCAGCCACAGTCGTGAAAAGAAGTTTTCAAATTAAACTCGAAGAGGAATAGATGGTTTAATTAAGGCCTCATTTTGGTGATGGAGGAGGAACAGCAGAGTCAATATATTGGAAGACATTTTCCACTTACAGAAAAAGGTCAAAGAGAAAAAAACAAAAATCGGTGAATAGTTTCCTCCCAGTTCAATAATTGTCAAAGCTGCTGCTCCCGGAGGGGGAGAGCAAAGTCAGAAATGAAGGGAGGAATATCTGGTAAAAGGCACCATGTGCTAATATCATGCTGTAAGGAGAAATTAGATGGCAGATTATCTATTATCTAACCTCAGAAAGCTGAGCTGAGATGAGATGGAAATGACAAGCAGGTGGACACTTAGTGAAAAGAGTGAAATGGAATAAAAGAGTGATTTGAATTTTGTTGCATGGTGTCATTGTTATCTTCGTGTTACAGAACCCTGGCAGTCAAGCCAGTTTTCTGTCACATGTTTGTGTACTATGTGTGAACTCATTTGCCTATGTATAGCAGACACTAACATATTCCCAGTTGCCTTTATTTTCTTTCACCCTCAGCTTTCTGCACTCCATGCAGATCACTTTAAACAACCTACACACATTATCACACACACACACACACACACACACACACACAAACTCCTGTACAGACACACATGCACCCAAACACATATTCACACTCACATTGGGCACGGCTCATAAGGAACATCCATCAGCACTGAATACACACTTGTGAATCTAACGCTCAATAAAGCAAATATAAACCTCCAGTTCCCGTTATCTGTCTTCAGCAGGAGCCAAAGCTGTGACAGAAAGCAAGAGAAGAGAAGAGAAGAGGAAATAAAAAGAGAAGAGAATGAGAAAAGATGAGGATCGGCCACACCGATGCATCTCCACATCAACTTTCCTACAGTAAGTTTGTATGAAATAAGGCCCCATTATCAGAATACCACACTCAAGAACACACACAAGCCACATGCACAATAGACACCTTCAGCCTCCTCTTACACACAGTTCAGAGAGAGGTGGTTCAGCAAACTGCGAGAGGAATTAAATCCCATATTTCTCATGTCCCACTGGTTTCTTTTTCTGTCTAGCTCTCATCATCTCATTTTACATAACATCACTGTGCTTTTCCTCTCCAGCGAATATCCTACATGTTTCACTCATAGTAGTGCTACTGAGGCCTTATACAATATACATGCAAGATTGTGTGTGCGGAAGTGTGCGTCTATGTATTCGCCCTCATGCTTTTAAGCTAATGTGTGATGCAGATAATAGTGTGAATGTATAAGACAAGCACTCACCACTGCTACACTATGTGTAAGCTTGTACTTGCTACTCATGAAAAACTGTGTGTGTGTGTAAAGACCGTCTTTCTCAGAAATAGCTACTGCACCGATGATTTAAGTGACATGTGTCTGTGCTCATTGGCAATATCATAAGGGCTGTTGGTAATGTTACATTACTGCCAAAGGTGTAAAGCTGTGTTCAGACTTGAACTTGTGAAGAGGTGGGGTGATTACATATAAGGTCAAAGGCAGCACAAATTGAGGTGCAGACACATCTGCACGAAGAATTCACGCTTATTCTGAGGCTTTATGACTACAATATTTTACAAAAAAGACAGAAATCAAAAGTTTTGCGATCGGTCAGAGGCTGAGGCTGATCTGTCAACACACACACACACACACACACACACACACACACACACACACACACACACACCATACATAGCTAGTTAGCTCACAGCTAACAGTCCAGTCAGTACATTGACTGTTTGGGATGCATAAACACGGACTGCACAGACTTTGCTTCAAGTCTGAACACACATTTAAAAAAGTGCAAGGAGTTTTCTTGTAAACAAACAAACGTTATGTTTACATTCAGTGTTCGCAGTGTATGCATCATTGAGGTGAAACAAATGTATTGAGTGCATTTTTTCTTTCCTCATTTAACATTTGCAAAGCAGATTTTTAAAAATGTTTTAAATCCTAGGTTGTTAGCTACAGTAATAAACACGGATGTTAACAGTCTTCTTCTTCTCTGCCTTTGTTTTGGCGCGTTACCACCACCATCTGTCAATCAGTGGAATAGCGTGAAACCAACGGCAGAATGTGAATCGCGCCATCTGTGTGCTCAGGCATGTGCATGCGTGTTCTTGTGTGCAGCCCGATGCGAACAAAACAGGGACGCACTTGTAAAGACTCTCCACAGTGCCACTAGTGGTCAAAAACTCTACAGGGTGCCTTTAAGGAAGGAGGCCGGGGGGGGTGATCGCCTGTACAAAGTGTTTGACTTAAAGACCGGAGATTGTGCAACAGCAGTTTCTTTTAACCATGAAGGTGAAACTTTACAACCTTAACCATGACCACAATCTCTGTCCAACCACGTAGTCTTAACCACAGAAGTAGAAGCTCAAATGGGTTGTTTGAGGACGGGCATGTGGGTCGCTTTAGAAGGCACAACATTTTTGTCTCCAAAGAATGAAGACTTGTTGGTGTCGTGTTGTTGAGGTGAAAAGAACCATCTGGCAACACCGTGTGTCATGGAGGTAGCACATGTCTGTCTGCAGCCCCCCTCGGGAGGACAGTAGGATTAGTAGTAACAGGGACTGCAGAACACGGGAAAGCATTCCAAATAGAGAAAAACTGGGATAAATCCCAAAAATGAATGAGACGTGAGACGGGCTGCAACTTAGTATCTAGATTTCCCTAATATCTTGTGCACAGCGTTTGTGTAAGCAACAAATAAATAAAGCATCTGGGAGGACACAGATGTGCCTGAGTCTGCCCACCATGGAACGGTCTTTCTCTTTCTCAGGGTGGTGTTCGTGGATCTTGGGGTTTAGCTATGTTAGTTGGTAAGCAGACACTCTGTTGTCTCTGCTCCCTCACGAGAAAGCTCAAGCTTGAGTGAAATCCGCCAATGAGACCTTCACTGTCCCCTGTGGCAGTCGACACACACTGCTGAATTTTCTCTAGCTAGCCGCTTGACCATTACTGATTTCCCTCCTCACTCTGCAGCCATTTATGACTCGGCCTTATGTTATCATAGCCCCCAGGTGAGGCCTATGCTTCCCTGGAAGGAAAGAGGGAGGGAGAGACCGATAAGGGAGTGACGGGGGGAGAGAGACAGAAAAAAAGAGGAAAAAGAGAGAGATGAAAGGATGAGCAGATAATGAAAGTGAGGTTTGGGTGTGGAGATATAAAAGATGGGAGTCAGAAGAACCTGATGGCATTGATATCTTTTCCCCTTTTTTTCCTGTCTCTGCTACGCATTTCTGTACACAGGATAAATAGCGGATATTACCAACATCCATGCACAGTATAACTGACTGGCAGTTCTGCTGAGATGTAAGCACACAACAGGTTACAGTGGCAATCGATTTTAAGGTATTGGAGGAAATGCAATGTTCAAGATGCAGTGGAGCCGGTTTGAGGAATTAATTGGGTGTTTCTGTGGGAGGCACTGAAGCATGATGGTACATTATCAATAAGCTATATGCTGCTGTCTGAAGGATGAAGATTTCCATCAAGCATTGAGCATGGCTGCAGCTTTGCATCTGTATTTAAGTTAATCAGTTCATGTAATGAATCCCGTACAGTAGCTGATATTTTGCTCATTTTACATTCAGCACCATCCCCGAGTGCATCAGATGTCCTGTAGTTATATTAGTGGAACGTATTCAGTGGAGCACCCAGGTATGAAGCTGTGATTTGCTTGTTGGGGAGATTTATTGTGCTTTGATTCCTATACCTATGTCAGCTCACAACCAAGATAAATCAGAGCTCACTTACACAAAAGGACCAGAGGAGAATTTGGAGCTCCAACTATTCCATGACTAAGCCTCATGCTCTTTGCACAGGGATGCACACTAAGATAGGTGACATTTGTTTAGGCATATTCAAACAATGACGGACATACTATCAATCCAATGTTTCAAATGGTGGTATCATTGATATGCATGAGAATCTCTACCAAAAAAAACAAAAACAAACAGTGAACAAAGATTAAGAAAGACCAGAAATAAAAAACACTTGTGCACGATGGGTTGTGCTTAAAGATGGAATGGAAAGAGAGTGAAGCTAACAGACATGAAAGTATATTTATGTGACTGTGTTGTCTCTCTGCAGCTTGTGATAATAATTTTATACAAAATGTTTGTCAAACCAATAAACCATAAAACATATACTCTGGCCTCCATGTTCCTGGGAGCCGATGGCAATGAGAAAAATAGTGAGTTACTGTATATCATGTAGGTGGTGAATGTTTCCAGGCATACACAAATACTCAGCCTGACATCTATTTACAGCAGCAGGAACATCATGGAAGATATTCATACTCTGAAAAAAAAAAAGCATTGGCTGAACCTTGGCTCTATGTTAAACGAAAGCCTTTCACAACCCTCTTTGCTCTGTGCTGATTTGTGGGCTGTCAAATGTCAAGATACCCAGGCCTTTATTTGTTATTATTAGGATGAGTATCCTTATTGAGATGAAACATCGGAGGATAATCCTACAAAATGTGCAATGTGTAAAGGTTCTGCAGTTGTACAGAACACACTCAATATCCTCGCCATTTTACATTCTGAGAGGATGTCAGTGGACAACATCTCAAAGTGAAGCACATCTACATGTCGAAAATCTATAGATGTACATTTTGACTTGACATCCTCTTTGGTGTAATACACTGAGCTTTCCTATGCAATTTGTGTTCTACATCTCACTTTGAAAGCTTGGCCATCTGTTGCCGCATGGATGCCTTTTATTTTGACTGTCAACATGTTCCCGCCTGTAGCTTTAATTTCACAAATATATACAGAAGCTTCTGAAATTCTGTGTTGAGTGACATCCTAGTAAATAAAACGCCAGCTGTAAGCATAAGAATGACATGATGTTCCTTAGGTTTCCCTTAATGTTTTGGTTTGGTTACAATCCGCATGACGTGCTTTAATGCAGATGCATCTTTTTCTCAGTTTGGGAGGATAAAAGAATTGGATATGTCCCCATATATTCTCCACGCACCGTATCATTCCTATCAGCATTCATAACCTCTTTGTCAGATCAGGCAAGGGTTTCTGTTTCGATTAAACTTTGCTCAGTCCGGGAAGACATTTACGTGAGAGGACAGCTGATATTTTCACACTGTAATTACAGGCATAGGTCAATGAAACAGACACAGCCGCCACACGCCCAGTTGTTACTGCCCAGCAAATCAGTGCTGATCCAGCCAACGGAGCCGAAGACCACCTTGAAGCAGAGCAGGCCGCAGACACACACGTTCAGTGGAGGAACAAAAGTAAAACTATATGAAGGTCTCAAGTGTTCACTCCTTTTTTTTTTCTTCTTCTTTTTTTCTTTATTATTTTTGATCTTTTGATCAACATCTTTCTTCATTATCAAAACATTTTATAGATATTTGAATGATTTCATTCCTGCCATAAGCTAGTAGTACATCAGAAGATGTAGCTTAAAGGATAAACCTGGTTTCAGCCATTTTTTCTCTTTTTTTGCCATAAAAAAATTAATGATTATGATGAAAAACTAATTTACTTCACTGTACCTCAATTCTTTTGCTCTACAATGCACACACATACAAGGCAATTTTACATTTTTTGTCTATCCACTCCCTGAAACATATTTAATGGTGTTAAATATGTTATCCGTTTTATTTTAAATCACGTAGCCTAAACAAGCACAGTAAACAAGGGGATCTGGGCATGTATGTATTTTCTATGTGTTATTTGGCAACAAAAAGGCTGAATATTGTAGCTTTCACCTCTTCAATCAGCCACAAGTTACCTTAATGAACCAAAATAAAAATTCAATCTGACTGCACTGTTGTGTTGTAGGACTCCCATCAATATTTTTGTTGGTTGTTTTTCCTCCTCATTCTCTTGAAAACATCTCTAAAATATAAAAGGAGTAGAAACATTATCTCACATGATATAATTTGTAGATATATATCATATTTACATGGAACAGTATTTTTACTGCCTATCTGATATGTTACAATACCTGCCACCTGCAGGCTCTCACCACCACGGAAGTAATATTCTTACTTTTATTCTTAACTACAACTAGCAGGAAGAATAGATTGGTCCATCTGTCCATCACAAAACTCTTATCATTTGGTAATAATCTCCACCTCAGATTGACCTAAGTGAGGGCTTGTCGATATGTGAGGAGAGTTTGTTACCGATTAGTTTCCCTATGTCATTAAAACCTCTGCCCTTTGCTGATTGGCTTCATTGATCTTCAAGTCAAAGTATCAAATTACTAGAACAGAAATGCAGAAATGGATGATTTCATGGAGCCAGATCAGGTGCACAGTCTCAAGAATTACATGCTTGTTTTTCTTTCATTAACCTTTAAACCAAACCACCTTATCTGCATATTACTGTTAAATTCTGCCATTCACTTAAACCATGAGCAACGTTTCTGTTTCAAATGCCTCATTAGTGTCCAATTCAAATCTGAAGTCTAGTTACAAATCACCTCTATTTTAATTAGGCTGTGTTTGTATTTACTGTATGAAATACTTGAATTGTTTGATCACTTGTTATTTTTCATCTCACAACATTTAAAACAAATCTATTTTCGTCATTTTCATTTGTTTATTCCTAATGTGGATGTCACTCAGCACATCTGCACACCCGCCGCCCACACCACTCGTATATACTGGACTGAATAAAAGAGACGTTTGAGAGGGTGATTAAACATCTCCCTCTGATTCCTCTCTCTGTCTCTCTCTGAGGAAGCTCAGCTGGGTCTAGCTGTGATGTTACCCACTACAGCGCAGCCTTTTCATCAGATGCAGGCTGATGCAGGGAGAAGCCATGTTAGGCTAGGTGGGGATAACTAGGGACTCTACTGACTTCAAAGGGGAAACAAGTCTAGACACACTGCCAAACTAGGTGGTAACCATTTTGTATGCAGAGCCACCTCGAGACAGGATGTGTGTGTCGGTGAGCCTTAACATGGTGAACAAATATAGAAACACGAGCACACACAAACACACCAGTGAACGTGCTGATGATGCTGTGATGAATCTTTGCAGTCAATTCAATTAGTGAGCAGGAAAAGGATCACATGTCCAATTTAGATTATAGGTCCCGTCATTTCTTGAACAGGTTTACACTGCAGCGGGTGAAACCTTGGTATGTTTATGGAGCAGACAGACATCAGAAAGGGACAATACCTCGCTTCCAGCATGCAGAAGATGTGAAAGTAGGCTGTTTGTGTTGGTTTGCTGTGAGCGAGGGGTGGACAGGAAGAGACGGAGGGAGCCTGCATGCTGTCTGTAAGTCACTGCAGAGGCATGTTGTTTTTACTGTTAAATCAGCTTTCAAGTTTGTATTTTACAGAACATTACTGTTACTGCACTGCGTTTATCTTGAATAGAGGTAAAAGGCGCACACTGACTAACCTGTGAATGTAGACATTTCAACATTTATCTGCAGTTTTGATGGATACGATCCAGTAGGCTGGTTAGTCAGAGGATATCTGACGTTAATGTTCTGTTTGCAAGTAGACAAATAAATAGACAAACTGTTTCTAGACTTTAATTGCACATTTCCTTAGACCTTTGAATGTCTTGACTAAAACAATGATAGTCATTTTGGTGGCATGGATGATCTGGTTGTGGAATTGATTTACTTTTGACATGGGAGTTAAATTAAATTTTAAATTAAATTTTGAGTGAGTGACGGCCTTTTGCAGCACAATTAAGGGACGTGCTGCAAACTGATGCACTGATGGGAATGCATTCAGAGAATGTGGAAACGAGAGCTTAGTGGCTTGATGATACTCTGCTAATGAGCAATGGGTTTTATGATAAATGATCTGGATGCCCTGCCTTTTACCTTGTGCATAACTCCATAGACAGGATTATCAGCACACATGCAGCCCATACGTGCATACAATCAATGGACCAGTGCACATATATGTTAGTCACTTAAACTCATATCTTCTCTAAACACAAACCATTTTGTAGACATCTGCAGAGCATGACGAGGTCGGAGCTGTTGTTTGAGGCGATGCCTGAGGAGCAGCATGAATAAATGGTTTGTTGCATTGAGGGTGGGTCATAAAGCTGCAGGTTTCTAATTAGTGTGCCTTTGGCTATAAGAAGTGGACATCAATACACAACCTACACAGTTCCTTTATAGAAACACAACCTTTCAAATGCATGTAAATACAAGTAAAGAGTGTATAATTCATTGACAGGCATTGTGTCTTATGCGTGCATACAGGTATGTGCAGGGCTGGAAGTAACGAACGTGTATTCTTTTTAAATTTTTTGTGTACTTTAAGTAAAATCAAAGAAAGTATTTTTTATCCGAAGTGTCGTACTTTGCAACATTTCAAGCCACATCTGTTACAGAATAAAAACAATAGTCGCATGAAACAGGCATGGTAAACCATGTGAGAGTGGAACAAAAGACAAACGTATCAGCAGCTGCAGCAGAGAAGAAGCTGCTGGTGTGTCTGCGGCCGCATGGAGGGCAGAGCTCCAGAGCTCCAGAGTTGACAATCTGCACTGCGACAGATACATGTTGAATGTGTACGTTCATTGGCCGAGTACAAAAGAATGCACAGCAATGCAATTAAAATTGAGGATGACGTCATAATGGGTTATGGTTAAGATTATTCTTATTGTAACTTGGCATAGGTGCACCAACTGGCGAGTACATTAAGTGACCCAAATCAAACACACCCATGATGATGCATGACAAAAGGTGCGCGCTGGGTCTAGCTAAAATACTAAACACTAACATGCTCATTGTGGATCATCCAGCAGTTCACTGAGGAACGTCTACCTTCAGTGAGGTGTGTGAGGCTGTTTTTGAGAATCCCAGCTGTGACTGCAGAAAACTCATCCAGCTCAAGACTTTTTGAATTGGAGGAGTGAAGTGGGACCAGAGAGCCTGAATGGACTAGTTATGTTATGCATTGAGAGCGAGCAGAGAAGTTGAACCTAAAGCAGACTGTGGAGGACATAGCCCTGAGAATGCTGTTCTGACAGGTGAGCACAACAACACACTCCCTCTCCAGATGAGAACTTGTGTGTGTGTGTGCAGGCCAATGTATAAAAGTTGCAGGCTCTCTTTTGCTTTAATATGTGTTTTTATTGTCTATACCTTTCTGTGTTGGCTGCCTTGGAGATGCTTTATTCTGCTGTTAAAGTTTTATTTAACATATGAAACCTAACATTGCTTTCTGCACCCGCCGTGGTGCAATTTTGTATTTATTACCAGTCACTTGTTTTTAATTGTCTGAGTTCTGTCCTTTTTTCTGGTTAATTCTAGTGCGGCTAAACTGAGGAATGCGGTTGTATATTTATAACTGATAATCAGTTGTATGCACAGGCTGTAAATGTCCGTATATAGAAGGGGAATTTATTGATGGTTTGGACATAAGGGCTCTTTTACCAACATTGACTTTCATCTGAGTACATTTTTACACAAATAATTTAACTTTTATTTGAGTAAAATATTCTAGTGCTCTTTGCATTTGTGTGCATGTTTGTTAAATGCTATTTGCCTGCATCCATATTCCTGCCACTGTTTCCAAGTATCTGCTGGATGTGATCAATCCAAGTCCCACCAGCAGCCAGAAATCTATAGAGAATAGACAGCCTTCAGTCCAGCCCTCTATATAATTGGCAGGTGAGAAGTTCATCCTGCCAGAGAGGCCTATAGGTAACATGAACTTGGCATACACAAGATGTGAACTTCAAATATACTAAATCTCTCAATTTGATGAGTACAAACAGCGTAAAAGGCAAGAGAACAGAATTCATTTCTCCTGGTTAGATGGCCGTATTACTCTCAGGGCAGAATTCCCTGAGGAACAGTATGCGGCGTGTCCCATTCACTTTCTTTGACGGTCTCATATGTAGGAAACACAGGGGCATTGAGGAGGATGACAATTTCATTTTGGGCAAGTAATTTATCAGCGTGGAGGAGCCAGAGATTTGAGGTGTAATGATCTGATTCACCGGCCATCTTGAGAAAGGTCAGAACTAAGATAAATGTCACCTGCAGCGTATCCATGGGAGTTGCCAAGACTTCAGAAATAAACACAAGACGAGTATTGACTCATGGCGTGTTCAAAAGGGCCTCCCCCTGCTGTTTCAAACCCACTGGCCATTGACAGAAAATAACAAAGACATTTAAAAGGCTCACTTGTATTTCTGGCTGAGTTGAGTGCATAATATCTGACAGAAATAATACTTTACTGGCCATGATGAAATCAGAAGAGATAGGTTGCATGATTTAAGGCCAGCTACAGGTACCTACAGTATAAATAGAGCATCACATGATTTCCCTATGGACTGTATCAACCGCTTTCTTTGTATGCTAAAGCACTGCATTAGAAGCACAGTGATTGATCTCAGCCCCCCACCCACACTGACGGTGGATGATGCAGTACCTAAAAGCTTGACTCAGTGCCAGGCAGAAGGAGGCGGCTCAAGAGAAGCTGGTCGAAGGAAGAGACGGAAAGGACGAAGGAGAGGAATGAGGGAATAAAGAGAGGGAAGGTGGGTGGGTAGGTAGGTAAAATGATTTTTGACTGGTTGACTGTGCTTTGATGTAACTTGCTAATTGATATTAATCAATATATTATATTAATTGCCTGCATTGTGCTGGATGCTGTAAACACGTGACTCATTCTTTCCCCACTTTGTTACAATAGTTTTGTGGTAACAAACATTATAAATGAACAAGGATTCGATTGATGGATCATTGTTCCACTGGAGTGGCCAATAACATTTACGCTGGAGCACCTATTAAGTGATGCATTGTTTGTGTCTGTCTGAGCTTTATTTGTCCCTTGATGGCATTGTATTTGGACAAAAGTGCACAAGAGCAATGCAAAGCAATAGGCATAAGCAATGCAATACAAAACAATAAACATACAACAAAACAATATGCAGTAAAACACTGTAGAGCCACATCGTTTATGACAGTAAGAATATCTGCAGGATCATAACCTTAAAGTTATGATATTCAATAACAGCTCAAAACACTTAGATATAAATGTTACTGTTGAAACTGTTGCAAATAGATAAAAGCAAAGTAGACAACAGGTACAAACAAGACAATGACCATTCTGTCATCGCCATCATGATCATATCATGACCATCATCATCATCATCATCATCATCCGCTCTACGTCCCAAACTACCACCTCCTCTGTTTGTGTGTGTGTGTGTGTGTGTGTGTGTGTGTGTGTGTGTGTGTGTCCCGTGTTTGCACTGTTCTTCAGATATTTTGATCAGCATGACACACCTGCTTGCAACTTTCATGCCGGGAAAATAATTCATGTAGCCCTTGTGACAACTTTTTTTTTTAAATAGTACTTCTGCCATTTACCTATTTAATCACCTACAGAACATGTGACCTGAACACGAGCTTTATGAAAAGCCCTTGAATAGAAAAACAGACCAGCTTCAGTCTGAGACACCGGCAAAAAAATAGAAAAAGGGGATAAAAAATGTTATGGATCGATTTCTCTTGCATGTTGTTCATGTTGTTTCCCCTAACAACAGATACAAACCAGATGTTGAAACACCTTATTAGATATCAGAGCAGACGTGTTGGTTCAATGAATTCATTAAAAATGGAAATTTCACCTAAAGGCCCTGAACACCCACGCAGGTGTTTTCACTTGGTGATTGATTGACATCTCTCTCACTCTCCTGTCAGCTTTATCATTATTATTAGTACAAAGAGTACAGTCATCTGATATAATTCCCATCATACCTTCAACCTGAGCATGCGCATAAGCTAATGTGTAGTATGCCATGTCTCCCCACCACTCACAGCAAGTATTTCTCTCTCTAAGATCGTAAAATTCTGGCACAGAGACCATCTCAAAAGACAAGAATATTGTGCAGTACTATAAAATGAACCCGTGCTCATCACAGAATTATCCTGCCTGCATTAGAGTAAATTTCTGCATCCCAGCCCCATTGCAGCCCTCTATTTCTGCGTGTCTACATTCCTGCCAGTGTACATCTGTGATTGGCTGTCAACAGGTTAATCCCAATAAATCCAGCCATCTAAATGATTAGGGGTCTCATGCACCAAAGTGATCAATACAGAGATGGAGGGAGGGATGAGCCATGGGCAGCCTGCTTTTCAGATCTCGGCTGCTTTCAGCCTCGTGGGAGCGGATTACAGTGAACGTGGAAGAGCTGAGGGAGAAATGGGGCACAGGGACTGCAGCATTTTTTTGTAATTTCTGAAGAGCAAACAGTCTGCCTTATCATTGTGTCAGGGGAGAGCCGATTGGTGATTCACAGACGCAAGCTTTAAAGCGGTCAAACCTTTATTTATTAACACACACACATCCTGTTATGCAGAGGATTGAATCCAATGTGCATCACAGGCACACACATATAAATATGCACAAATCTTAGTGAAACTCTGGCATGCACACTAACACTTACAATACACAACCACTTATTATTGTATCTGTTCAGCACCGCAGCATATGCACATGGGACCAGATGCATACATAAAAAACAGTTATTGATCATAATCCCTCACTATTCACGGCCCGCCTGGTGAGTATTACACTAGTTTCCTTTTATATCTGAGCGTGTACATATGAGATACATCATTAGCAGCCATTCTTTACTGTTAGCATGTAAAACAACACACACATATTTACATAAATACAATAATGAAATCCCTCTAGTCTCTGCTGTTATACAGCATTAGAGGTCATGCACTTAGATTTAGCCACAGCCTGACAATTAGCTACCACTGTATTGATGGTACATGGTCTCTTTTCACCTGCTCATGTTCTCTCTAAGGGGAACATGCAACTAGCTGCCCCCATCAGCTGATAAGCTTCATGCATACAGTAAACACATTATTTGTGCAAGGGGATGATGGATAATGTACAAATGTATATTCATGCATAATGTATGTATGTGTGTGTGTGTGTGTGTGTGTGTGTGTGTGTGTGTGTGTGTGTGTGTGTGTGTGTGAGAGAGAGAGAGAATGAGCCAATCACAATCACTCGCTCTAGTTTTGCTGTCTCATGTTGTGTGAAAGTCAACAGACTCAACAAGCTCAGCGGCTCATCTTTGACTTTGTTCGGCCAAGAATGAACCAGTCCAAGCAGACCCGTGGGAGACAGACTGCACCCCACATGGACCATCACTCTCCAACCAGCATCGATAAATGGAGTCAGATCACCTCCAGCCTACATCTACCAGCACGTCTTTAGATCCCATTTAAGTTTTTCAGACCAAATGGTGCCAAACAACTCCCACTGTCTATCCAGCAACCTTTTGTAACTCTCACTCTTCGACCACTCGCAGGGAAGAACAAAGAGAAAGAGAGAAGCATGAGAGGAGAGCAGGGCTAGAGGAAGTGCTTTTGAAGGTCTACAGAAGAGATGGTGGAAGAGCAACTCGGCCACCATCAATTTACAGGAATGGAAGGCTTAAATTCAGTCTAATTGATTTAGATTAGGTAGATTAGGTAGATTAGAGATAGATAGATTGATTTAATATTTTGGATATTCTATAAACTGTATCACAAATGTTATACATGTAACAAGTAAAATATTGACTTGTCAAGTCGATTGTATCTGGCATCAGACACCATCTTGATACTGTGATATTTTTTCCAGTTGATCAAGCAACTCTTCATCCTTTGATGAGATAATTCTACATATAACGCTGGGTAATCCAGGGATGGCCATGAAATCAGCTTTATATAGCCTATTTATTTATTTAATTCGCCTTCACTGATGATTATTTCATGTACAGTTAATGATCTGTCAAACCAAGTGGGGTTTGGAGAACATTTTGGTTTGATGAATAATTCTGACAGACAGCTGAGATATAAGTCCTCCAGCTCTGCAGACTGCATTTTTCCAAAATGCTGATGCTATGAGGCACACTGCTGGCAGGAGCTGACTGATCGTGAAACTTTAGGTTTTTGGTCTAAGAATAATTCACAAGGGCTAAAGTTAAAGAGTCTTACAGTCATGATAGACACACCCTTTATTTTTAGTAGTTTCTTTTAACTCTGCCAGTCAGGAGCTACTTTTAGCCTTAAGATGGTAACCATGTATGTGTTCACTGTCCAGCAGCAGCCCATTGTTGCCAAAACCAAGAGAGTCTATGGAGGCTCTACAGGAGTGCAAGCACTACTCCGTGGGGCAATGAACTATGAAATTTTTGAATCAAAATGTTTAGCCGTTATCTGAACAAATAACCCTGGATCACAAAGAGAAGCCCACATCTTCTCAATAGGAAGAAGTGAGCTTTTGGGGATAGGTAGAGGGAGCTGAATAGCAGAATTAAAACCGTAAAGAGCACCTACTGGGAGGAATGAAGACAAACTGCAGAAAAACAGCATGATGTGGGGAGTGGGATGAAAACAGTGAGGAGGAATCTGTACATAGCAAATGAATGAAACATATTTTTTTCTGGCATGGGGACCTTCGGGTCATCTCCCTCTCTTAACACCTCCCACCAGCCCACCACATAAAACTCGCCTGAGTGCCCATCACACCAGGGATCAAAGCCACAGCCTTGCCTTCCTCTCTGCTTGAAACATGGTGAGAATTACGTTCCTTCATCTCTCCACTGTTCACTCCACTCATCATCTTGTTCCGTTTTACTGTGCGATCATACCCTCATCTCTGCATTTATTAACTGCACAAATGTTGCTCTCCTTCTAGGCAGTACAAGTTGTTTTTCTGTAATAATAAATATTATTCAGATGATAAATGGTGAACAAGAAGAAGTGCTCATAAACACCAGTGGTGGAAGAAGTATTCAGATACTTTAGTTAAGTAAAAGTATCAATACAACAATGTACAAACACTCCATTAAAGTTCTGCATTCAAATTTCTAGCATCAAAGTAAAAGTACTCGTTCTACAGACAAACGGCCCCTGTGACGTATTATTATATTATTCTAACTTGCACCACTTACCCATTCCTTTTAACAAGTTCTTCACGAGTTTCTAGTTAACATACATGGTGCCTATGAGTTGAATCAGGCAGACAACTTGAGTCTTGCTCTACTCACTGTGACATACTGTATAATATCCAATGCACCCTTTGCAATAGGGCAGTGAATTTAAACCCACAGTGCTCTGCTCATTCTTTCATTCTTCAGCTCTGCCATGCCTGCTGCTGCACTGCTCATCTGAAAGCGCTGCTGGAGATGCTGCATAAAGAGTTTCATAAGCTCCCACATTCACCCCTGCACCGACCCGTATCCTCTGAGTCCAAGTTACCCTGGGGCAAAATTATTATCATCACTCCCCATTCTCAGCAGAGGTCGATGTATGGTTACGGGGGTGACGAGGTCACAGCCTAGATGTTATATATCAACTCTGCAGTTGGACTGCGCATGCTGTGCAGATTTTAAAGCCCCTTGGGGCAAATTTGTGAAAGAGACTGTATAAATACAATTGACTTCACTTGATTAATCTCTATTGTTTTGTTTTGTTTTGTTTTGTAATTGTTTGCCAATAAAATGTTAGAAAATAGTGGACATTATCCCAACATGTCATCTTCAAATGCCAAAGGCCAAAAGTATTTGATTTGCAATGACATGAAACGGACAGATTTCCATTTTTGCTCGATCAACGACCTAAAGGATTAATTTATTAGAAAAATTGTTGTTGATTCATTTCATGTAATGATTGTCTTTACATGAGTTGACTACTGAAATAGTCTAGTGTTTAAATTGCAAGTATCATGTTTGTATTTTCTGTTGTGAATCTGTTCCATACACACGACATCTACTGCATGTCTCTCCGTCCTGGCAGAGGGATCCCTCCTCTGTTGCTCTTCCTGACGTTTCGTCCCTCTTTTCCCCGTTAAAAGTTGTTTTTGGGGAGATTTTCCTCATTCGAATTTAGGGTCTAAGGACAGAGGGTGTTATAGGCTGCACAGATTGTAAACCCCCCCCGATGAAAATTGTGATTTGTGATATTGGGCTATATAAACAAAATTGACATGACTTGCCTTGTTTTGTTATATTCTCATCCATCCAATTTCTGCTCCAACAGCCAAATCTTCCACAGATGTCAAGAGGGTTTCACAGCATTTGCCTTATCTCATGTTACAGACTGACAGCCAAATGTGTGAGCAACTTCTTATGTGAACAGGATGTTTGAATAACTAATTACAAGAAGATACTTGATAAATACTTTAAGTTACAGTGCTTGATTTCCTACCAGCTACAGTCTGGCACTCACAGAAGTTGCACAAACATGGTGTCTGCTTCAAGGATGCTTCAGCAGAAGAGATGTAGATGTTTGCTAACATCAGGGCATAAACCAGGGACCTCTGGATGAAGAATGGTTTCCTTACTCACTCTGCCACTCCTCAGCCTCCAGTAACCCCCTAAGTAGAAGAGACTGGGCAGAATGAGTTTTTACAATTACTTTATCTGTTGGCCAATGGTGTGGGAGAAGGCGAGGGGTAATTAGTGAGGCTGATCCTGTGATTGCTCCAGGGAGAAGACGTAAATGACCCCTTCCAACATGTTATATTTAATAGATTATACAAGCATCTAACTCCCCGGGGAAAAGGAGACAGAGAGGCTTTATCATGCAGTATGCAACCTGGTAATTTGTCCTGTTTTACTGCACGATCATGCCCTCATCCTTCAAGGTGAAATCATCTGAAAGCACATACACAAACAAAAAACATATGGACATGAGCAGTGAATCATACGCTGTCAAATTCCTCCGCATCCATTATAAAACAAAAGGAAATCTGCGGGTTCATGCTTCTGTAAAACTTATATAAAAGTCTGTGCCATAACAATTGTTTCATTCTTTCACAACACGGCGTCTAAGAAAAACAGAACGAACAACATGGCCGTGTTGACAGCTCTGTACAATTCATAAACAAGTGAGTAAGAATGGATGTTTCCTCACGCTCTTGTTCGTCATTTGTTCTGCGCCTATTGTTTTCATTGTGATGCCTGACACCCACTGTGCTGTTTATTGTATAACTTTCCGTCTGCATCCAAGCTCTTCATTCAAGTGCATCTATAAAAAGTATTATTCATCTCACAATGAATACCTTAGTTAATGGAGATAAAATGATATTGACAAAACACTATTTTTTGTACTTAAAATAAAGGCAAAGATGCATGATGTAATAACAGAGCTTGCGTGCTGTTGTTGTTGTTATGGTGAACGCGCAACACTAGAGGAAATAAAGCCATCAGTGGGTGGGAGATTTTCAGCGTTGTCTGCTTAAATGTGGGAATAAACAGTGGTGTTGTGGTTCTCAGGGCCCCTCTGTGTCTCACCGTGCCCTTGAAGAGCTCCTGTAGGACCAAGAGGAATGCCAGAGAGGGGTTTAATCAGCCTGTGACAAATCAGCCTCTTCTCCAGCTTGTTTTTCATTTGGATAATGCTAGCCTTCTCTCTTAAGTGATAAAACAACCTCTGTGAAGTGGTCTTTACACAGCCAGATTAAATGTGATCACCTTGCCAACATACCCTGGGAGATTGCCATGATTAACAGGCAAAAGAGAATAATGATAATCATATGCAGGATAATAGCCCATACCAAATGGCTGCATGATCTGTACATAAATCACAGCCCATTTCCCACCCTAAAGGACACGGTTTTACCCTTTGGCTGGATTTACGCAAGAACAATTTTGATTTTTAACCCCTATGTGACCTAGATCTGATTATCTGACCACCAATTTAAAATATAAAAAAACAGCTTACAATAAATCTGGATCTCATAGTGTTAAAAACAGCTGTGTGTTTCATTTGGTTTTCTGCACAAATGCATTCTTTTTTCATTCTGTGTGATTATATGCCTTCAAAGTCAGCTAAAGGGCTGCAAACTGGGACACACACAGCAAGGTTGAGACCTCATGAATGTTACAATGAGGTTAATAACCCTGAGCAAATATTAGCTCGGCTTCAAACAACACAATAATGACTACATGAGAGGGGCTGAGTCGGAGGGTGAAACATTATAAAACCACTTGATGAAACCCTGTACAATGTGTACAGTAGATAAAAACATGTAAAAGTGCGTGTGCTTTTAGGTACTTTACTTTGGGGTTAAAGCAGGTGTATGTGTGCTTGTTTGTGTGGTAAAGCGAACAGATTTTTTGGACATAAACCATGCAATTCTTGGTGTTTATATCACTTAATGAAGGCCTAATCACATCAGAAAAGCTTATGGCACAACACCAGTACTTTATTCTCTCTCGTAAGCAGAGAGGGTTTTAGGTATTTACACAGGCTGTATATCCGCACCAGGCAGAGGGAAAACTGGCAGCTTCCCATGAATCAGAGGCAGTTCATGCACAAAGTAAAACACGGTGAAAATTAATTAGCATCAACTCAATTTGTGATCTATGTGATACGGGCAGAGCTAGCATCCAGGTAAGACCTTTGACAGGCTCTAGCATTACCCACAACCCTCAGGGAAATCGACCCCAGAACTAATCCATATGAGCAGGGAGGTACATGATGAGAAGAAATGCAGAAACAGAGCACATTATTAGACAGAAAAAAAGAACTGAGTAACAGAGAGAGAGAGATATAAAAAAGTAATGAGAAAACAAGTGGAGCTGGATCTTAACATTTAGTCTATAATGAGATTGCCTCTTGAGACGAAACATGGGCAAAAATAAACAACCTTTAACAACAAGAAAAGTGTAGCACCACTGTTGTTCACAATGTTCAGCAATGAAGGAGAACTACAAATAGGATGGAGCGTCAGGAGGCTGCTTTTACTAACTTTGTGCCGTACAACAAAAGGTGCTGCCATGCAACTAATTCATTTTCCTATTGATGAAGGAAAAAGTCATCCTCCTTTTCTTTTTAGCACAATTACCACGCGTGATGGAAACGTCACACGTATCAGGTTATATGTTGTCGCTTGTAATAAAGCATGCGAGGAAAATACAAGAGATGAATCTCCACTGATGATGCGATCACGGGTGAGTTAGATGATAAGCTGCTTCACTGTGCAACACTGTGCTTGGAGGAGCCATTTTTTACATCAGAATCAACTCTATTTGTTTGTGTACTGAATTGGACTTTTAAGTAGCTCTAAATGTACTTCCGCAGTGCAGCGCCAACAACAAGTACACAGACAACAAAGCTAAACAAAGATAAGTTAACAGCTATTATGTGCAGGTAAGTGGGTATAAGATATATATTGTTTGCTTCTGCCTACAGCCTGGATGTGTCTATAGAACAGGGGTCGATAAAATTAATAATTGTTTGTCTTGTTTAAGTGTAAATGACAGGGCACGTTACTCCTCACTTTTTTATTACCCCCATGTTTAACTAGTTTAATACTAAGAACAGCAAATTGTCATGCAATGTTGGCAGATTGTATTAATACAGAATGAATGAATGTCAGTTTTAACCTTCTATACAATTGCAGTTTGAGGATGAGAGAAGCATGACCACAAAGCTTTTTTCCTGTGAAAAAACAAACAAAAATGTTACAGCAATAATAATGATATCATGAAAAAGCACTCTGTTGCAGCACTGTGCTGGAATAGAGTGCTATGTTTTGCACTGTGGTACAGTGACTGGTATTCACTGTAAATTCATGTTCATGGAGGCTATAATCCCATCCTGAAATATATTATATGTAATAAAAGGAACTTCAAAGCTTCGTTATTAATTGTGTGGCCTGAACTGTGGACTCCAGTGATTTCTGCTGAGTGGAAAGAAGGGATGTCTTTCTTTCCACTTCCTTTGATCATTACAGCTTTCAGGGGAGGGAGGTGAGGTCATTTAGAAGCTGGATCCCAACGGGAAACAAAACGACATAATCATCAATTCAGACAGCATGGTCAAATCCTGTTGCTCAAACACTGCTGATCAGACTTAATCACAGGATCGTTACTCTGTGAGCCTGTGATGAGTCCTGGAATGAGCCCAGAATTGACACTTCACCCTGATGAGTAGAACCTTATTCCCTATAGGCACCAACTCCTCTCGAGGCTCCATTGGTCTTCTGTGTACAGAGATCTACACCTTAACCTACTCTGTCTACAAAGAGTAAATGCACACATCATTAGAGAGGCAGCGGTAGCCTCAAGGTTCAAGAAGTGAGCTCATGAGATGAAATCCTCAGGCAGAGAAAGCACATGAAAGTGGATCTCTTTCACTCAGTGACGGCTGCTGATATGACTTTTAGTACTGAGGTCTGGACATTTTGTAAGCCAGAAATCTCGAGCAACTGTTGGGTCATTATTATCTTCTGGATCAGACCCCCACGGAAATATACGCTGACTTTGTGCTATAGTATAAAAAAGATATATTTATTTATTTTTGAGTCTTACTGTCCAGCAGCATCAATGAATATGGTGAAATAGTGCATGTGTTCAGCAAACTGTCAAAGGAAATTAGTATCATTACCACAATATTAACAAAGATTTCCAATACCAATATATGAGACTGTTTTACCAAGAAAAACAACAGCATCAGATAAATAATATATTTACGTTCAAGTTAACCGTGACTACAACCTCAAAATCCAGTATTGGTGACTACTGTTGGAAATAAATGCATAAAGGCAAAATGCTTTCATAGTTTTAGTTCAATTGTGATACACTGTATGACCTATATTTACAACTGTGAGACTTTGGCCTTGCAGAACGTTGAAAGAAAATACTGTCAGTAGAAGCATCATCAGTTGACTGTGTAGATCAGTGCCTTTCAAAACTGTTATCATCATTTCATAAATAAAACGTTTTATGACACCACTATGGTTAAGGTTTGGTTTAGTAACACAAACATGACTAAGTGGGGAGTGAGGCTGAGTCCCAAATCAAGGCCGACCTTGTTACTATGGAAGTAGTGATTGTTGTCCACATCATTCATCGCTTCACAGTCAGAAGAAACAGAATCTATAAAGTAGCTAAATATGCTACTGTACGTTACCATAGGGCTAGGAATAACGTTGAGATGAAGATGAAAAGATCATACATGAAAGATCATCATGATATGATTCAGCTGAAACTCGATTAATGATTAAAATAAATGACTGCCCACCCCTAATGGAAATTAATGTACTCCAAAATTGAAAAACATTGTACCATAGTATAGAGGTTTATGTGTAATTGTGGCCTATATCCAAAGCAAACATTGCACATTCTACTTTATTTATTGAGCTATATTGCTCCCAGCACCACATTTATTGAGGCCATTTTATATTTAAGGACCTAATAACACCCCTGTAAAATTCGAGGTGCGTGGGTAAGTAATAATCAACCCTAATCAATAATCAACACTGCCCAGCTTGTCCAGGGTCAGAAAGCATCCCCGGAAACACAGACCCCTGAACTGTAGTTTTGTTCTCACTATTTCAAGCCAAACATTGATCTGAACCAAAACCAGTGCCAGGTGTAATCCATTTCTGCTGAGAACAGCAGCTACAAAGTTTTTAAAGCCTTTCCCTCTCCAGCAACACAGCAGCAGGATAAACTCTATTCATGCTGCACATACAGTCAGAAATGCTGCAAAAGGTTGACATTAAGGAGCAATAAAAGAAGCTGAGATAGGCTGTGTTGGATTAGAAATGGTAAGAACAGCTATGGTATGGGTTAGTTTAAAGGGATAGCAAAAGCTAAAATGGCATTGGCAGCACTGAAAATTGAGGATTGAAAGGCATTACAGGACTACTGAGATTATTGATGACACATTCCAAAGAGCCTTTCCTATTGAGACCTCGCGCTCCGATAGAGGAACACGTAATCAGAGATTTACACCGTTTAAAGCAAAATCCTAAAAGCTGTGCACCTGTTCCTCACTGAGGGGGGATGACACTGAGCTTCTGCAAAAGCATACATGCACACACCAATACACACACACACAGCCAGACACATGTATTAATATTTGCAAACACACTAATGAACACAAACAGCGGCACAATCCTGATCTGGCTCATAACAAAAGCTGCTATTAGCCTATTAACAATTGGACCTGATGCCAGGCAGGAATTTTCAACCTAAAAAAAAAAAAACCTAAATCCCCTCCAAATGTTCTTAAAGCAGCGAAAGCAGCTTGCCTCAGTGCTCTCTGAAGGTAAAGTAAACAGAACCAAACAATAAACTATGACAATCTGCCCCAAGATCTATTAAACATGGATAATGTGTTGAATTTGGAAAGTGGAATCAGAGGGGAAAAGGCTATTGGCTATTGGTGTTAAGGTCGACTCTGATCCCAGTTAAATCACATTAATATTGCTCATATCAAATTCAGAAAAGCCTACCAGCGCTAAAAACAAATTTAGCTTAAGTACTTAATTCCACTTAACTAACCAGAAAACTAAAACAGATGTGTGGTCTCAAGAGATATTTCAGGCAAATTCTACTAAATTAAAATCACAAACAAAACCAATAGCAGCCAGCCCATGAAATATTGACAAGGAAAGACGGCACACAAACACACACTGCGACTATTCCACCACCATCCTCCCAAGGAGAACCAACAAAAAGCGGAGGAAATCCCAAAAGCCACAACCATGCAGCAACAGTGACTTTCAGGGCTGATGTATTTCGTCTCCTCTGGGCTCAGAAGGGGAGAGAACCGCCATTACTGCTCGCTCTCTTTCTTTCTCATGACACAGAACAAAGCTGAATATTCCTGTCGCTAATCCCTGATACCATCTCCGTTTTATACACGACATAGGATCACGTTATAGCACGCATTGGTGAAATGAGAGTGGCTAATTTGAAGTAAAAGAGGGCACTGCTCAGTAGACATTCATTGTGACAAACAGAATATGAATTCCCCTGTGAGTTGGCATCAGCATTTTAAAAAAAAATTGCTCCAATCATTCCCCTCAAGAGGCTGATTTTATCAGGCGGTTATTCAGTTATTGAGAGGGAGAAAATCATTGCGCCTATGACAGGTGTTTTAAATGATAATGTGTCCCTGGCGCTCCTGCATGTGCCTTGATTTTTATCCTGCCAGGAAACGCAACACATTTCCATTCTAATGTCTCTCTGTCTGTTTCTCTCTCTTGTCAACAGGTGGACAGGGAAAATGTGTTCTCTCGAGTAGGGAGCCGTTGCCATATCAACCAATGCATTGGATCAAGGCATTAGATTACTCTGTCCAAGAGCAATCTGAAATAAGATACATGGTTTGACAAGATCAAAGTACAGTGCATCATGGTCATGCAGCATAGTGCTATCTTGACATCTTGTTATGGGTTTTTTGAAGAATTGTAATTTGTTAACATGCCGATGCAGGAATAACAAACAAGCTAGTTTGTTGTACATTCACACCCACACCCTGTACACACACACAAACACCACAGAGTGAACTCTCACCAACCACATACAAGCCAGTGACAAAGCACACACACTGTTTGTGCCGGAATGAATGCGACTGTGTCCAAGAGTTTCCATTTTTGTGCTGTTAAAAGGACGCTTTGTTATGGCAGTGGTGGGCATGCGGTGAGTCAGTGAGGGACAACTATTCAATGGGGAGATGCCTCATTTTCCTAGCCTCTCTTCCTGGTTGCACGGCCTGCCAGGGCGTTGCTAGGAGGAAGCTGGCACTGCCAGAAATGATGACATCGCCTTGATGGACATCCTCCTGCCGTCCAAGAGAAAAGGGAAAGATAGAGAGATGATCTGAAACGCTGCCACCTCCTCCTCCCCCACTGTTCTTCTCCTCCCCTCGAGGTGATCTGCTTCTCTTCTCTTCCTACTCTCTTTTATACGTTTTCACATTCATGCCTTTAAGGCATCTTTTTCTGATTGTGATACTGTTCTTGTACGGCAGAGAAAAGCCTCTACACACTAAGAGTTTTTTGTCGTGTTCCCCGTGTTTGACCTCATGAAAATGTAGCTCTTCTAAGCATTTCATTAATTTTTTTTTGTTGTTGCCCAGGACTCAATGTTTGCTGCTGTGCCAGTGGTGAAGGCACTGAAAACTCAGGCTCTAAGTGGCTGAAAATCACTAGAGCCAATATTAGTTTTGCTCAAGGATGGGTTGTTTGTTTGTTTTGCAGTGTGTTTGAGTATGTGTGTGTACCTTTGTCCAATTTCTACCTGGATGGCATCTTAGACACCCTGTTACCAAGTGCACCATACCTAAGGGCCAACCACATCATAAATTGGAAAATAGTGGGTGGCTGTTGCTTTTTCCAGTGTGAAAATGTTATTGTGCTCCTTTCCTATCTGCACTATCTACTATCCACTATATTACTATACTAGTAGTATATCTACTACTACAATCTGCAGTTATTTGAACCAAAGGTTTGAGCCCATCTGATCATTTAAAGGCTGATTTTTATGTCGTTAAGATCAAATGAAACTCAATCCTCATGGCATTAGAGACCTGCAGATTTCTTTCTTTTTCCTCATTTAAAAAAAACAGAGGGTGACCAGGAGGCAGCATGCTTGGTATATTACTCTTTTTCAAGAATCATACAGAGAATTGGGGCACACCATGAAAGCTCGTGTAATGAATGAGAAAATGGATTCTAGGCATATGCTTATAATATTTAATGCCACGTGTCATGTGCCTTCCCATCCGGAGCTCATATATTAAATGTATGCAATTATCTGGAGGACATAGCTAACCCTGACCAGCCACACTGAGTTACTCGCTTCTGATAACTGACCCCCTTATGTGGACATACTTAAGGAAGCTCTTTGCTCTGCATGATAGCTATCAGAGTTATTTTAAGCCAGCATGGGGTCAGTTATTTAAGTCGAGCAGGATCAGCCCTCTGAAGACAGCAGTGGGTTTCACCTTGAACATAGCATGAGTGGGAACAATTAAATGGTTAACAAAGTTTTACATTTCTAAACAAATCCAAAGTAGGTATGGTGGTTAAAACCAAAATCTACTGTATTTTATGTTGTAAAATTTGTGAAACACATTTGCAACCAAATGCATTTCAAGAGTAAAATATGAACCGCTGCAGGAAGGAGGCTGTGACGCACTGGATTAATGAGTCCTATGTCTCCCGCATAACCCGCAGAATATCGAGTCATAACGACCCGCCTGATGTGTGTGTGGTAATTTTGTAGCAGCCTGGTGTCATATGCACATGATTTACTGAAGGTAAACACAGTGGACGGCCGTGCGTAATGGCACTGCGCTCTGGTGCGGTACTTCTCATATCAGAGGCTGCAGATGTATCAACACATCCGTCTTGCCGCCTTCAGATGGCTGCAGGGATTCAATGAGCTGAAAGAGATGCTTTTAATATAGTATAAAGCTGCTGTGGACAACAGACACTGTAAGAAGCATTCATATTTATAAATAAATGCTGACTGCTTTATCGATATTCCTGCTTTACCCAGCTTAAAAGTTACTTATTAGATGCAGATTTAAAACACATCTACTTGCTGGGAGGGTTTAATTGAATTAGTTTATTTACATATTGTTCATTCTCAATGTATAGCTAATGTAACCAGTCTACTCAGCCTCTCTGTCCCAGTATAACCAGTCCACTCAGCCTCTCTGTCCCACTGAGCTCCTCAAAGTTCATTTTTGTGAGAAATAGCAGAAAGGCCTCACACACCTCACTGAAGGTAAAAGTCCCTCAGTGAACACAGATGTCACCGCTGGAGGATCCACCATGAGCCATTTAGCATATTAGCCAGACCCAGCGTGCACCTGTTGGTCAGGCAACATTGTGGGTGTGCTTGATTTGGGTCACTTAGCATGCTCGCGGGGTGGTGCATTAAACCAGTGATTAATTGTACTGTTCACAAAACTGCAAAGCCAGGCCCAGTTGCAGCTGCAAGAAAAGTACAAGTACGCAAAAACAGCTGTTTCAGTAAGGAGAGTAGATGTAAATTGTTACTTCCACCCCTAAAACCACACCACCTCTCAGACAATAAAGGCCAGGTTAAGTCTCCCAGTTTCACTTTAACAACTCTGGAAGTTGTGTTTGTGTGAGCCTTGGGCTAAGCTGGAGGCATGACTGCCTGCCAGGAGCTGAACATCAGTGGTGTTGCAGATTTTGAGCGACACACACACACACACCAATATGTGTACATTCAGGCACACAAAGATGTGCCAAACCCTCATGACAGGTAAAAGACACTCAAACACATAATCAATTACATACACAGTAAATGCTATGACATGCACGCTGTCATTTTTTACACAGACCTAATGTGCTTTTCATTCCCCTGCGAGAAAAGTAAACAGTGATGGAAGTGACTGTAGCTGCGAAATGCTTTGGAAACGTGACATGATAATGCAGGATGATGAACCTGCCTCTGTCGCATTCAAGTGAAATAATGAATCATGTAAAACCTTTACGCAGGTGAAGTTAAAAAAAAATCAGTAGCCTTTGTGACTGCTTAAAACCTTTATGCTGTGACCATGGTTCCAGCTTTGGAAAAAACAACAATAAACCTTCACAGATCAGTGATACCATTGTGAGTGTGAGCGCACTTTTCTGTCCCAAAGTGCAAAAGACAAGCGACTCAAAAAAACTGACCCCAAACTCTGACAAAATGAAGAAAGACAAGAAAAGACCTGCCCCCCCCCCCCATAAGTGAAGGCATTAGACTTGTGTACAGACACATCATATAACAGTAATGCTAATGACAGTTGGTACAACAGGATGCATGAAGGTGACTAATACATTTCTGTGCCTTTGTGGTTTCAGTCGACAGCAGCAATTTTCACATATTTATGGTGTACATTTGTATGCGTGTATGTAATCATTATGAAGGGGTGCCATGTTTTTATTAAAGTTTAGTAACCACTTCTGTAGGGAAAGAGACTTCAGTTGGAGGGACTCTAACATTTCCGACGGTTTTACAAATAAACAACAAACTGTTCTTATTCAGTTTTGGATACGATGAGTTGGTCATGTTGGTGTGGTGTTGGGTGTTTCTGCTGAATGTAATGCCATGTAATTGAATGCTCTTTACATTGAGATAATTAAAAGGAAAAAACGAGGGATTCAAAGAATTCTTTGGCATGGGATTTCAAAAGCTTGTTCTAGTGATGTTTAAAACCCAACAATGGCAACTTGCTTTGATGCAACATACAGAGAACTCGTGTACTTGTAATGGGTTAGTGCAACCGAAATTAGGCCTACATATCCCGTGAGCGCTCCCAGGATTATTTGTCTTGATGTGGTAATGTGATGCATTAGATAACTTGACAAATCGTGGCCTACTTAATACTGAAATACGTACTTGACTCATGTTAGAAACAATAACAAATCAATTATTTATCTGGGAATTATCTCTTTATCTTCAGCTGAGACAATCTGTGAGTAAGACAGGCTTCAGTGCTCTTGTGTGTGTTTTTTTCTCTCATCATTCCAATTAGCTCCAGTGGTGCATTTCTCCATTTACAGGCAATAACATGTTAAACATCCCATGTAAAAGAGAGTAACAGCTTGCTCTCAGCTGTGATAAAAAGGGAAAACAGTAGATGAATGAGCACAGAAACGAGGGAGTCAAAGAACAAATCAGTGTATCATTAGGAGTTCAAAATGGCAGAGTAATATTGAAATGGCATGTGGTGATTTTCACTGTAAAATTAAATAAAAGACTTAATTATCAGCCAAACCGTTTGAAGCATGTTTAATATTAGGATGCATATTTGACCCAGTTTTCAGTGATGCCTGCATGTTTCGCCCTCTACTCTCTCTTAGGCTTTCACTCATGAGGTTTAAGCTGGGTTTTGATTTCACTCAGAGAGAGCTTACACACTAGCTTAGCCTCATCTTTGGATAAAATCCATGTAGCCTGGGCATGGTAGAGGACCCATGGCAGTGAGAGAGAGACAGAGAGTCAGAGACTCAGCGAGGAAGACCGAGGAGGGATTCTTGTGACAGATGGTCCCACTTGGTATCCGAGTCTGTGGGCAGTAATGCAAACAATGGCTCCCAAATACATTTTGGCATCTCTTCATCAATGAGGCTAGTGAGCCGAGTCCACAGTTTTAAATGACTTCGCCCCTCTTGTCTTCCATACGGCCTGAAATTTCACAGCCTCTGCTCCTTTTTTCCCCTGCATTATCTTTCCCTCTGCCTTCCGCCATCGCCATCGCCCCGCTTTCTCCCTCGTCATCACGCTTGCTCACCAGTTTACTCTGCTTCACCCTTTTACTCTCACCAAGACTCCTATTCCACCCCTGCATCTTCCGCCTCCCTCTGTCTGAAAGAAGTGTGAAGTCGGAGAGAGCCGCGCAGCATCTCTTTGGCTGACTTCTGTTTAGCCTCTAATTAGATTTATTTGGAGGCTGATTTTCTGCTCCTTGTCTTCCGTCCTGGAATGAAGTCTTCTTGCCGCCAATGGTGCAGGTGGTGGGCAGTAAATTATACACGCTTCCCTTTGAGCTAGTTAGCATCAGAAGTGAGCAGAAGGAGCAGTTACAACCTCCCATCCCAACACCAACAATACCTCTCACCAAACAAGGCAGCACCGTTTTTCAAAAACATCCACGAACAGCCCGCGTCGATAAAACCACCACAAACACTCGCACACATCACAGCGTACAGCCACACACATAAAGGCACATATTCATACCACGATGCACAAACAAACAAATCCTCGGCTAACATTCATACGCCCCCTCTACCTCCGCCACCCTCCCCATCTCTGGCATCTCAGCAGCTCAATAAAGTCGAAGCATAACAGTGTGTACAAAGAGAAATGATGCTAGTAACGTGGGCTGCAAAGTATTACAACGGACGGAAGCCGAGGGCCTCATCAGCATCAATCTGATTGGACAGGACATCTCCTCTGGGCCACCTCTCTCTCTCTCTCTCTCTCTCTCTCTCTCTCTCTCTCTCTCTCTCTCTCTCTCAGTATCAATCAGCCTCTCGCGCTCTAACAGGTAGAGCAGTATTGATGGCCGATCCCCAGCGGTGGTTGGGGGCTGTTTGGGGTCGTGGCAAAGCACTAACATCTGTCACAGTGTTCTCTGCAGCTCGTTATAAATCTGTCACACCAGAGAAGACAGGAACATGAATAAGACATGGGGCTGAGAGACCTGTGATAGGGAAAACACATGTTGTGTGTTCATGTGTATGTATAACAGGCAGCTCGTTGAGTTACGTGTGGCATGCGTGCAGGTGTTCTGATGGCCATAAATGTTTTGCTCTTTTAGCCATTCGTCATACATCAGTTGCTGCTGTCGATCAATACAGGTGCCAAATGTCTTTCAAGCAACAATTACAGGAACAGGCCAGGATGCATCTGGTCGCCCGCTAGTTCGATGTCATTGTCTGACAATGCTAAATGACCCAAATAATATTCTCTGATGCCAAATTTAGGAATCTTGTGTGAAAGTAGCATCATGGGAGGAACAAACAGTCAAACATAAATCAAAAATTTTCTGTGTTTTGACTCTGAAGGACAAATGCAGGAAAAACACATTTGAAAAGGGGAACACATTTCAAATGGACAGACAGTCATCGTACCACCCAGAAGCCATTAGTCAGCCTACACAATGACCCCCAAGAACATCCTCAATCAGACATGCCAGTGTGAAAAGCGACGAGAATGCTTTGAAATCAGCCCTCAGCTGTCTGCCAGTGAGGCAGCATGGGGAGTGTGATGAATACATAAAACACACAAAGCCCAACGTGACTGCCACTCTCTGTAATTAGCGCAGTACCGTAATTCTGTTTACAACGCAGACCAAACATAACTTCCCCATTTCCTGAAAAACCTGCAAAAAATCTGTTGAAAGATTACAGCAAGCAAAGTAGCTCACTGGTCTCTCGCTCTTTATTCATTTATTTATTTATTATTTTTAGGGACTCTGTAAAAACTTGTTTCCACCATTCACAACAAAGCTGGCCCGTTTACTCAAATTAAAAGATTACAAAAATCCCCGCTCATGGTGACATTTAGCTCGCTGCCGATGATTCCTTTGAATACAGATCAGACGTGGCATTTAAGTGAATTGACGTTTTTTTCTTGAAGCTAATCAGCGGACCAAGCCTTCTGACTCAAAAGCCAAAATCACTTTCAAAGTCTTCACATTTTTTTGTTTTTATAATTGGATACTTAAAAATGTCTCCTTTCAAGGGTAGTCTGAGAACTGCCAAATGAGACATCTGTTACAGATGTTGAGAATGTGTGGCATTGCGGGAGAGGAATACTGACCGGCTGTTCCCGTAGAGTACAGACGACAAAACCTGTAGGCCTATTAAGCAGATCCAGCATTTAACAGCCTTGACCTCTCTCTGAGTCTCCCTTTTTGTATTCTGCTCTTTCTCTCTCTCTCTATGGCAGGTGCTGCTCAGCAGCAGCCAGACATTGCTGACTCTGGCTATTCTAAAGAAAATCTGGAGGAATACATATTCTTTAGTGTGTCTGTCAGCCCACAGTGGATACAGGTCCCATAGGGCCTCCCCTGTGTCCTCCACACTGTATGGTGTGAATGGCACCGGTATAGAGGGACAAATAGAGGTTTAATCCACAGAGCTGCACTGTCAGTTACATAACAGGTGTAGTGTGACCCGTGTCACAAAATAAGTAGGATTTTGCCTGGGAAACCTCTTGCAGGGGATAAAGTGAGTGGTAAGGAAGCAAACAGACAAAGAAGGAGTATAGCAATAGTTTACAGTAAGCAGTCAGCAGGGAACCAAACCATCACAGCACTTAACACACAGTACTGCAATAATATCCATAACACACAAAAACAAATACTATATCAACACATCCAAGCCCTCTGATATTCTGTTATCACACATTCTCCATAGCACTGTTTCACAACAAACGCTTAAACTGTCCACACGAGCCCAGCGGCAACGTGGGCATCTCTCACTGTTATCGCTATAAACAAATATCTGCATATGAAGGCAGAATCGGGTGGCAAGGGACAAGAGCTTGGTATTGGAAGTGTTCTGGTTTCCATTTGTAGTCCGAATAGTATTGACCAATCAGTCTTGGCCCACATATGCCGATAACGGATATCCACTGGCTACACCGGAAGCCCCGAAACATTGGCAGTTCAAACCAAGCAGGGTGGCACAAATTCAAAATACAACTCGTCAGGTAATATATTTTTTAACCAAATCATCTTTTTTTTTTTTTAAACTAGCTGAGCTACTCCACAATCTTACTGCAGAGGTAGCCGCTCTACTTGGAAATCGCTGCTTTATTATTATAATTATAATTATTATTATTATTATTATTATTACGAACTGGACCACCATTGTGCAAAAACAAGAAGAAAGCAACTAAAGGTTAACCCTACAGGGATGGTGAGTAGTGGGCCTCACATTGTGAAGGGATTAAATGGTGAAAGGTATACCTCTGCCACAACATCACTTAGCTGATTAAGGTACCAGCAGGCCTTTATACAGCCCACTGAGGAGCTTATGACGGATTAAAATAACCACTGGGTAATTAACAGGGGCCGGTAAAATGGCCTGATCATCCCCCCTCTGTGTAGAGCTGGTAAAGAGACATCAAAAAACAAACAAATCCATTACCAAGATTTATGCAGCATTATTAAATTCACTGGGACAATAATGGTGAAAGGGCAGCATTCCATCACGTTTAGAGCATGGCGAGTAATGAGTTGTCATAAGCAGAGGATCATATGGAGGATATTACATTACACATGCCAACACTTTCAACACTTTCCATTATTTCAACTTTTGTCATTACCGATTGGAAAAGAGAAAAAGGAAATTGCAGTGCAAGTTCTTCAAAGTCTCCTGGCTTACAGGGAGAGAAAGAGCAAAGAATTAAATCCTCCTTGACGTTACCTTGGCAGGGGTTAGATGGAAATGGAGGGTCACTAGTGGTGTGGTGTGTGAAGAGGACTCAGTGGGATAGAACACTCAACAAATTACTGCAGATTAGAGGAGCAGGAAACTACCTCCACTAACTGTGTCCAGATGGCTGTGTTTTCTACCTGCTTTGTTCTTAATGTATGTTTCCACAATAGATTGAATACCAATTAGCAGAAACTGCAAACCTCCAATATAATGAATGTTTAAAACTTGGGAGTGATGTTCCTCTTTTGGGTTCTCTCTTTGTCATAGATTGTCATGATTTTCCAGACTTTTGTCTTATTTTAAGCCACTCTAGCTAATGTCGGTCGGTCCACCACTTTGGTCCAGACGGAAATGGCTCAAAAGCTATTGGATGGACTGACATGAAACTTTGTACAGATGTTCATGGTGCCCAGAATGAATGAATGAATCCTAATAACTTTGGTTATCCTCTGACTTTTCATCTAGCGCCACCAGCAGGTTTACATCTTTGGTTTTGTGTGAAATATCTTGACAATTGGGTGGATTTCTGAGAAACAAAAAATATTCAAGGTCCCTAGAGTATAAAATTCAAAGACTATACTAAGAAAGTGGACATGGTTAACATTATACCTGCTAAACATCATCATGTTAACATTGTCATTGTCAGCATGTTGATGTTAGCATTTAGCTCAAAGCACCACTGTGCGTAAGTGCAGCCTCACGGAGCTGCTAGCTTTGCTGCAGATTCTTGTTAAAACTGGCAGATTTGACTTATTGGCTCTTTGTTAGTTGTCTTATGGGGCATTAGAGTATCTTTTTATGGAGGTGTTTACATGGTTTTATGTATCCCCAAAATGATTTGATGGCAGGAAAAATCCCAAATGTTATGTGCATAACAAAATGTGCATAAACACTAAATGGTTCAATCCCATCCTATCCCAATCCTTTCCATCCTCAACCACAGCAACAACAAAAGAATCCACCTTACAGGCTAAAATATGCATCCAATATGGTTCGGATTTACATAATCACACAACAAGGTGGCAGCTTTGCCGTCCCCTTTCTGCCACCTCCTCTGAATAAAATGCAAGAGGTTATAAAAGGGGACAAACTTCTACTTTTAAATCAAGGTGGGAAGAAATCTCAAGATGTGTTGGAAACCATTTAAAATGCACATTCCTTTTCTTTTAACAGCTGTCACAGCCTGATTCGGTTATGCCATTCATCAGACATATTGAGATGTTCAGCTTTGTATTGTCGAAGATGTAACGGTGACACTGGTATCTCACAAAATAGGCTGTGGACAAGCTCTGAACTTTCTATGGTTTCTCTATTTGCTGATGCTCACATCATTGAGAGACCCAGACAGGCTCTCCTGAGTGATGACTGACTGATACTAGATAAGTGAGGCATTTATGTTAAAATTGATCAGAATGGCTGCTTTTAAATTGTTCATAGCCACATTATAAGAGTCATCACAACCTTCCCTCACAGAGAACTGTGTATAATTTAAGAACACAGAATTTTTCCCACTTAGCATTCTTGCCATCGCCTTATTTTGTTCTATTAAAGTACAAGAACTGAAGGGGAAATAGAATAGATATGGGGTGGGACTGTTGCTCTGACCACATGTTTGTTTGCAGTTTCCTTTGTCTGTGTTGCAAGATGATGGCATGGAAAAACCTCATGACAGGCATCAGTACGTGAAAGACAGATATTCTTCTGAGTTCACGCTCCTGGTGTTGAAATCGCCTTGTTCATTCTCTCCAGTTGCTCCAGCCTATAAATAGAACAGCATCTGCTAGTTGTGTGGTCAAGCGGTATATCCAGCCAGCCTTGAGCTGTCATCTTTAAACGCTAAGAGCGTGTGAGGACTGAATAGCGGCGTGTTTCTGTGTGCATGTGGCATCCTTGTTAATGTATATTCCACCAGTGTAAGGACAAAAGAAGCCAAATAAGGGCAAACATGACGCTGCAACTACTCCTCTCACTCGGCTGGGAATTTTTCCTCATCACCTCACTCCCTATGTTAACCCTCCTCCTGCTCTCCTTTTGTCCACTCATGTTTATTCAGGTCTTGATCATAATCCCCCCCCTCGCCCACTGTTGCTGGTACTCATGGTTATTATTATCCTCAATGCTCTTCTCACCCTTAATCTTTTCTACAGCCACTATATTCTCCACCTCTATCATCTCCCCTCCCGTCCCTCTGTGCCATGCAGTGGCAAGGTCCCGACTGCCACTCACAGTGGGATGGCAGTGAACAAAAGAGCAAAGCAAAAGGTCAACTTATCCCGCTTGTCACTCAACACTCACCACCCCGCCTTGCATCTAGTACAAGAATACGGGGGGTACCCATCAATCCTCAGGTCATTGACTGCACATTATTCCCCACTCTCTCCAGAAGCTGAATGCCCCCTAATCACCAACTTCTGCAAATATTTGATTATCAGGAACCTAACTGTAAACAGTAATTCAGCATGTTATATGATACCCAATCAAGGCTAACGAAAGGCAGTTCAATCAGAGGAAATAAGCTCTCATCATTTTCAATAAGCAAGACAAGCTGCAGCTACGAATCCTCTTCACATCTTTAATGTGTTTTTACATCATCAACAACGTCTGTAGGTCCTTAAGCTTTTGTACAGGCATGACATTATGTTATAATATTATCTAGGGGGTTGTCAAAAGAAAACAACTTTAAGATAATCGGTGTGAAATCCAAAGTGGTCTGATGTGGGCACATTTTAAACACTCCACTATACTACCAAACTAATCACAGTACTGCAAAAATGGCAAATGATTTGCTGGCAAGTTGGTTTAATTACTTCACTTGTGCATCTCAAGCAACAGCGACTGACAAATTATCCGAGTCACACATGTGTGTAATACACTTTTTATCTTATCTCTGCAGCAGCAACCCGAGCTATCTCTTCTGTATGCTTCAGGTTTATTTAAAGAACCCGAATGCCTGTTTGTGACATGTGAGCCTCATCAGGATTTAAGTTTACAAAAGCAAAGTGAATCAAGATGCTAGATATCTGTGACATTGTTATGGACCACAGCTAAACGACATGGGATAATTATAGCAAAAGGCAGGACATATTATCATCTTTCTGTGCCTGTCAGGGGCACTATGAATAGCAATGAGTCATCAAGGCCTTTGTGCAACTGGGGACAAAAGTACAGGCTGGTAACTAAGTGCAGGGGACATAAACAGCCTTTGAAGGTCCTTAGGAGCCTATTAAAGTCTTAATGATTCATTTTAGAGGAAGAATTTTAATCACTTTTGCAGTCAACAGTGTACGATACCACCTTTCAATGAGTGAAAGAGATAACCTTGACTAAAATAATTTCATCGCTAATCTCCTGTCTGTTTTGTGGAGGTGTGTACATTCAGGGAACTTATGGGGAATCCAAATGTGGCAGACAAAACATTTCAAGGAAAAAGCTGAAGGCTGAATGTGCATGAACAAGATTGCGGTGCTCATCCTTCAAAGAGACAGAAAAGCCAGAAATATTTTTCTCTCCTGCGATTACATAAATGGAGTATTGGTGCTGGAATTACATTTGATCATCTTCAAATTATTTTTATTTCATATAACATATTATCCTTTGCAGCTGTGCTCTAACTCAATGCTTCCACCTAGCTTTTCTACCACAGAAGACACCTTGCTTTGGTATAGTGGCACAACACTTTGCAGATGGCAACACACACACACACACACACACAGCCATTTCACACAGAGAGACACATGGATCATCATCAATGACTGCTTCCCAAGCGACCACACTGACTGATCACCATGTGAAATGAACAACATCAACTCATGGCCCAAAAAAAATGAAAAAGATCGGGGCAGTCAAATAAAATATCTGGGGCAATCTATTGCAAAAATGATCCAGGGGCACTCGCGCTTACCTTCCTGTACAGCCTGGAAGGGGTTGTTGGGCTCAATAAGTTTCACTGAGTGGGTGATTTTCTCACTCTGCAGAATGTCGTCGTTCAGACTCAGGTCTGAGATGGCAAGTTGGAAAATTTCGTCATCTCTCACAGCGTTTTCCTCGAATATGGCACCTGTTGAATAACATAATCACAAGTTATTTGGAGAGTAAGAAAAACAGAAGGGGGTGAAGTTTGATTGCACAGTAGAGGTGAAGGTGGAGGAAGTAGTGAACGAGTTGTATCTGCATTGTCAGACCATCGCTGTTACTTACTAAATAGAAGCTTTTTGATTTCATTGTCCAAAAACCTGTCAAAGTGATGCATTATTGAATAGTGGTAGGTGAACTTTATTTTGGTCTTTCCGTGGTTTATTTAGCCTTAAAGTTGCGCAACATGTGTGTCTCAGTACGTCCTGACAGGGTTTCAGCACCATGGACAGCGACATGGCCACATCACATACAAACACTATAATTTGATGCATAAAGTAGCCAAACTTAGAAAACAAATGGCTGTCACGTCTATTAGATCAATGGCACCCTACCCAATAAGCATTATAGGCCTAGTGTGGGAGGCATACTGAAGCTTAACTGTCTCTCCCCCTCCCTCTTTCTTCCTATGTTTATCAAATTGGCATCAGCTGTTTTTGGGAGACGCACATATATCACGGAAAAAGGTTTCAGGAAATGAGAAGCATAATTGGGGTACCCTAATGTTAAGCGGCGCATCAGCCAATATTATCTGGATGGAGTCCCACCTCTGTATTAAGCCAGTGACTGAGCACCTGCTGCTTGCCAGACTGTTGCAGTAAACTGTGAGCAGCAGCAGCAGCAGCAGCAGCAGCAGCGGAGGAGCACCAAGACGAAATTAGCTCACAGTGACATTGACATTTTTATCTGAGATTACAACGCCAGTCATTATAAGTGGCTACAGGGACTGTGTGTAAGAAAAAGGGTCACAAACCAAGGCAATTCTTCAATGTGTGTGTGTGTGTGTGTGTGTGTGTGGAGAGAGAGAGAGCGAGAGAGAGAGAGAGATCATGTATGCATTTCAAACCTGTAAAATGACTTGTTATGCGATGTTTAAGGACGAACACCAGATCAGACTCATTTGAACGTCGTGATGAGTTTAAAGCTCTGGAGAAAAAGGGGGGGGGGCAGCTCTGGTTTGAAGTTTGAGAACAAAGAGGCTCTATGCGTTTTGCATCTCTAAAACGAAACTCCACTGACATTCCCTCTGTCTTGGTATTGACATTGCAGTCACGTTCCGGTGAAAGTTGAGGCTTGTCGGGTACGGACAAGAGGTAGCCTGGTCTAAATAAGCCTCAGCCATTTGGCTATTTGGACATTAATTTCGTCAAAGCTTCACCAATACAGGCCTTTCTGCTTACTGTCATCCGTGTTTTGAATATAGAATTGCAGTTTACAGGCCGACAGTGGTGAGCTTCAGATCTGAAGCCAACATCAATGCAGTGATCTGTCGTCGAAAAGTGTCAGAAATGTCTGCAAAAACAGGCTAAGAAATATATAACAGGAATAAAGGAGAACAAAATAGCTCTGGCAGTAAAAGGTCAGAGGCATGGCCATTTACAAAACGCCAACTTTTCAACTCGCTTGAGACTCAAAGTGTTGCTTAAACACAGGATGCAAGCTGAATAGACTATTTATCCCGCCCTCTCGCCAAAATCCTGTGATCAACGCAGTATGCGCTGGCTGAGCTTTATCCCCGCACGCTTTGCCTTTACACCTGTCTAACCCCAAACAGCATGCCGGTCTACCGGACGCTTACCGATATGTATGATGGAGTCCGCTTTGGCCGAATTGCATTGCAATATCCACAGGGAAAGGCAGATCAGCAGCAACTCCATCTCGGGATTTCAGCGAGGCGGCTCATCCAAGCTCTGCTCGGCTGTCCTATACTGTCCAAATGGAGCACCCGAAGAAAAAAGACACACACAAAAAAGATGATCAGAACCCAGTGCAAAACAGAACCGCGGTCCTCCTCCTGGCAGACCAGACCCGCATGAAACCCTAAACAAATTATCACTGTTTTTTTTCCTTCTCTTTCTTTTCTTTCTTTTTTTTTTTTTGAATCAACAAAAACAAGCCGACCGCAGGAAGGTGGGCTCGAAAAGACAAGGAAGAGCCGACGGGAACCCGAGGTAAGACTGAAAAGACAGGTAGCCCGGTGAGAGAGACCGGCGTTACCTCTCTCACTCTCGCCTCTCTCCCTGCGCTCCGGCGTCTAAAGCATGGCAAGCAGCAGAAACTGCGGAGGAGGGACACCCCTCTAACTACACACAGAGAGACGCTCACATACACACTCCGGAACGAAAACACACACACACACACACACACGCACGCACTCTCTTCAGTCCTGTCTCGATCACGTGACTGCAGAGACTTCACGACTCGGCTGCTGTCCCGACAAGCCGGGTAGAAATGATTTGGACTAGCCGGAGAAAGACGCTTGGAGAGCCGATATCCAAACACATGACTGGAGGTTACAACAGGCAAACGCTCTCATCAGCCCGCACGCGTTACTGACAAGACAAGACAAGTGCGTGACAAAAGCTCACACGCAAAAACCAAAAGCATGTAAAGATCGGCTCGAGAGATGAAAAGTCGACGGCGGTGTAAACAGTTGTACTTTTGGAGAAGTTGGCGTTTTCAGGGACGGTGTGAGGGAGCAGAGCGGCCGAGGCACATTTGCAGCGTACTGAAGTGGCGACGGAGCGCAGCTGATGTGGCAGAGAAAAGGATTTACACACCATGTTGCTCGGCGAGGGCTGATGGATGAGGGACAGACGTGACAGAAGCCACAACGCCTGACTGAACCGGGGAACATCTGGATGGAGTTACCGGAGGAGCATTTCGCAGAGGAACAAACACTAAATAGCTCAATGTTTTGTTGTGGCTGCATGACTTGTTCGATTAACTGATTGCTGCTTCAGCAGAATTGACGCCCTCGTTGTGTTTGCGGGATTATGGCATGGGGGCTAATTTTAAGGACAGTTTTTCTTTCTTTTGTGAATCAGACTACAGGGTGCCAGTAATTCTCATTGGTTAGCAGTTACACGCCTCACAATGCTTGAGCAATGCCAGGCGTGTGCAGAGCTGTGAAGAAGAGGGAGAAGTCGTGCAAGAGACGGAGTTTCTGGATAGGCATAATCTTACAATTAAAGGATATTTCTCGTGGCTGCAATAAAAACGGAAATATCTCTTAATTGTTTGGTTAAGTCTGTCAGAGGCGCAGAGCACAAACTTTCAGCACCGCCGGCAGTGGACGGCTCCTTCACTACACTGCACAAGTCCAAGAAAAAAAGGCACCTGTGGAGCAAACAGACTCCGCATCTCACAGTCTGAGTGTTTATTTGTTTATTCATTTCCAGGGACTCATTTAAATATTGGAAGCAAACCATAATTGGGAAAATAATGTTTTGCTCATACTGCAGAGGCAAAACTGAATAAATCCACATCACTCTCACATGTTCTGTATCATGGTGATCATCTGGTTTTCATTGCAGCTGAGGAATAAACATCTATGCCTCCGAAGTTGTTGTAAAATCACACACTGCCCCCACTGGCCACTCGCGGATACTGCAGCTGTGTTTGCGCAAAACGTGTCCATCTTTTCATAACGATTTCTTCGATGTGCTTTTAAGAACAAACTGTGCCCACAATACTGTAAAAAGTGGAACAAAGCAGTATATAGTTATGTCTGAATAGTTGGTAAATGCTAACCCATACATCAGTGCCACATGTCAGAGTTTATATGGAACAATAGCTTTGACAAATTGCCCTTTGATCCAAATTACAGTTCCCATCGCACAGTAGATCAATTTAAAGCTATTCCAATGGGATCAAAACAGAAAGTATAACCTTGAGATTTGGGCTTTAATTTGAAAGGCATCCAAAATACCATAAACAATTCATCACATCCCAGTAGAGGAATACATTTCTTAATTTCATTGATCTATGAAGCAATATGTTGCTGAGATTTCAAAATGATTCATTTTAACTGGCGACTTCACTGGAAATTCACACGGGTCTTAAGAAGGCTTAATGCTCTCAGTTTTCTTGTGCTTATTATGACAGTACCTGATGCAAATCTTACATTTCTCTTTCTCTCTCCTCCTGTTGGGGGGGGGGGGGGGGGGGGGGGAGTAATACATGTTGTACATCTGTACAAGAATATTAAAAGTGGGTTTCATCTGACTACCACCTATCAGCTGCAATGAAGCTGTCCAATAACATTTATATGTTTTATGCCCCTAAGATGTTGAATAATTAAAAAAAAAAGAAAGAACAACATGTTTGTGTTGTAAATCGCTATGATTCACAAAGAATATACTGGATGTGACACTAATAACAAGGCTGTAACTGTATGATTCAGCAGCTGAAATACATACACATGTTTCTGGTTCACAGGTGAGCTGTGATGGAACAAGCTGAGGCTCCATATACTGAGGATATGTAAGTGTAAGTGGTAAGTCTTGCTATCTTATCCTGTGTTAGCCATTACCATATATCAGACTGGCATGTTGAAAGTAATGTATGCCCTCTAATATTTATTCTCTGCATATAGAAAGGTATTTAAGAGACATTTGAATGAATAGCACTTTGTGTTTTGCGTCGTGTATGCGAGTTCCATGCATTAATAACTACATTTAATATGACAGAGGGAATACCTTTCCATGGAAAATAGGCTAACCAATGAATAATCGCATAATTTATGGTTTAGTTATGCAATTGATTCATATCTGTTATTTGTTTTTTTGAGGGGGGTCCAAAAATATTCTCTAATGATTATTTCCAAAATGTAAAAAATCGTTGGCATCTGTCAATGTTTTGTTCCTTCAGCTCCAGTTGAGGAGCGCACCTCATGCATCTCCACGGGTGTCAACATAAGTTAGTCTCAAAAGTGCTGCGAACAGTCACCGAGACATTGGCGGGGAGGTCACGCCTGCTCTCAGCGATGAAGGTGGAATTTCATTGTCACACAAACCTGAGTCATTAATGTTTATGGCAATGAGCAATGAAGTGAAAAGAAAAGAGTTTTTCTCCTCCCTTTTGGAACAAGGCCAAAACGTGAATTTAGATGAAGAGGAGCTGCCACATACATAAGAACCCCCCCCCCCAAAAAAAAAAACCATTGTGTTAGTCATGAATAGACATGTACCACTACTACACAGTGACCTCTTTACTAATGGCCTATTCTTCTTTCATCCGCATTTCTAACCAAAAGCCCACGGCACAAGCCTCGGCATGATTAATTGTTCCTATAGAATAGAGTCTTTGCGTTCTGGGTCCTCAGTTCCTTCTGATGAGTCCCATCTCACAGTTTAATCTTAGATTATTTTCTCATGCATGGCTTGGGGCAGTGCTGCCTGTGAAATGATTGCTGTTTACAGTGTAATACACATGCATTGCTCCGGTGTAGCTGGTCTCTGTCTCCACTGATTAGTAGTATTATAAGTGCTATTGTATATTCACTGAATCTACTTTTGACTCCAAGAGGAGAATTTTATTCTTACATATTAATGGGTAATTACTAACTGTACCTATTGTGTTTGCCCTTATCCTTGCACATGGAGCCATGATTTGATAACTAATGATATGTTGTAGAATAAGTCTGAATTTAATCACGTCATTAGCCTTTAGCCTAACATGTTTGTGGTCTAGAGGACTGGATGGAGCAAATGTACTGTAAGTCAACATAATTAGACTAGTTACTGCAGCAGTTGTCTGGCTTACATACAGTATGTTAATGTCGCTTAGCATTATCAGTGAGGGATGCACTGAGAGTAGCACCAGTGGTTGGCTTGCTACATTCATAGTAGAATAGCAAGAGATGACACTTTAATATCATGAGTTGGCTGAAGAGTCCGGCACCTCACAGTTGGCCCTGTCCTTTCCATTGTGGTAGTGGATGTTGTTATATGAAGCCCCTGCACCAATTTGGAGGAGGGTTAAATCTCAGACAAGTTGAAAATCCATTTATGTCAAGCAGAAATGTGCAGGGAATAGGAATAAGTGTCTGCAGCACTAGAGGTGAATAAGCAAGACTCTCTCTTCCAAATACACAGCCTGAGGTAACATTATAGATTAATCATGTTATGGAAGAATACACACAACCGCCATCACAGACTCGGAATTTCAATGAGTGAATTGTTGACTACCCACATCATTATATATTTCAACATTACATCGCACTGAACCTTAGTAAAATATGTACAATGTAATAAATATATAAATGATAATATATGTGGAAAAATATACCAGTGGACAGAAGCTCTGAAACAGTAGAAAATGTAGGTCTGTCTCTGTCACCCTGGAGCAAATAACTTTTGACAGCTGCCAGGTTTTGTAAGTTTTCTTTTTTTTGAATAAATACTTTATTGAATATGTATAAAGGGAGAAATATGACCTGGCTAGTCTAGGAAAGGATTTTTTTTTTTTTTTAAATCAGAACCACACCTACATTTAGAGATTGGGTTCAAACCTTTCCACAGCTCATACAGTATAGTTTATATCCATGTCTCTCTCTATTCTATTCTAAAGAACAAATGTGGGGAAAAAAAGGAGTTTTGTTTGTTTGTTTAACAGACTGGTTGTATGATCAAATGTGAAAGAGGTTGTTCTAGCTGGATTTATTGTATGAGCCTGACTGAAGCAAGCTGCTTATGACAAGTGAAAAGAAAGTTCTGTTTCCTTTTTCCCCTGTTCCCTAACCACGTGCCTAACCTAGGAGTGGATTGTGGTTACTCGTATTAAAATTAAAAGAACAAGAGCACATATACCAGACGTGGTCAGTGTTTTCTGTTTTTGCTGTACACAATTCATTGTTTACACTGATCTGTGGGGACAGTGTGTAACTGCCTGCCTGGCGGTCTATCTATGTGTATGTCTGAAGAAACATCTCATCATATTAACAAACCAAAACCACCATCAGTTCCAAGACTCCGAAAGTCCCTGTTTGTTTAAATAACGGTATTCATCCGGAAAATCTGCCTATGAATTCATAATGAGATAAAAACCTGTTGTCTGAGCCAACACAGCCTCCTTATTATCCAGCATTAGCAGAATCTGCAAAGCACTAATTTTGCCTGCAGAGATGTTTACAATTTATACGCCTAATAACGACTGTTAGGCCATTTGTTTTGGGTGTCCTGAGCAGCGCTATTGAACCCAGTGCCTGTGTCAGCTACATTTCACTCCAGCTGTGACTGCAAGACAGTCATTAGTGGATGAGGTTGTTTAAAGGGGAGCCACTTAGAAATCTACCTGCAAAGAGGCACCCTTTGCAAATGAGCACAACAACAAAATCCTTTGAGAATTTTAGCTTTTTAGAGCAGGTCAATCTGATTCATTATTGAATTCAATATTAAAGGAAAACATACACAGTGTTGAGACACAGAAAGGCCCGGTCTGAAATTGAAAAAGCTCTGCTACTGCTTGGCAAACATCTATTATTCCAATTATCCACATTTTGTAGCTCAAGACCAGAAAAAAAATCTTAAAATTATGTTTGCAGACAAACGCTTATGAAAATTCTCCATTTTTGTGGCCATTATGCAAAACAAAAGAATCTAAAGGCCCTGTGCAAATTGCTTTAACAGCAGCAGGCTGTGGTCTAGCAGACATATATATATATATATGTATAAAAATATCACCTTGCAAACCCAGCATTCACTATATTGCAGTTAATTCCACACAGAGTAGCGGTGATATTTCTAAGCTTAAGAGCAAAGCTTCATAGGTGATAGCCCAAACTTTTGGTCAATATTATTGTGTACAAAACATAAAATATTACATGAAACATAAATTATTATTACACAGATATTACCGTGCGGTAGGAGGGAGAAAAGCCAGAGAGACGGCACAGTTCCCAACAAGCTCGCAGTTTTTAATCTATTCACAATGAAATCAAAGTCGGGTCTCAGTGTTCTGGAAAGTTGGCTCCGTGTAGTGAACTCAAAGTGTCTCTCTCTCTGCCATTTTCTTCTCTCCCTTTTCACTTTCTTTCATGATGTCCCAATCTCACTCTTTCCCTCTCTTGTCCTCTCACTGCCACCTTCACAGATGTGCCTGAAAGATCTTTCTCTCTCTCTCTTTCATACTGTGCGCGTAAGAGGTAGAGAGGACAAGAGTCTTAGTATTCAGCTCAGTTCCTGGTCGTCTTTTAACTCTATGGGGTTCCTCCCTTCCCTTTGGCCCCCAAGCCTACTTGTAAGAAGTTAAAGCCTCAGGCCTAATGACAAAATCTAACACAATAAGCGTTACTGATATGAAACCAAATTGGATTTCCTTGCAGCGGCTCCAAATGTATGCTTCCCACTCCACTACTTGTGAAGCTCATCCTGATAGTTACCAGAGTTCCTATGCAGAAATGTCCCCCTGCAGCCGGTTACCCCTCACAGCCAAGATTTATTAAACACCCTAGTAAATCTGTCACTTCCATACTGAAGATGTGCAGGAATATGCCTCATTTCCTTATTTAAAAGCAGATATTATTTTTAAAAAAATCTCTGCAGTTAAATTACTGGCTTCCATTTGGGTAATTATCCTTCAAATTTGGGGTAAGTGACAGAGTATCCTGGTGGCATCTGATTAATTAGAATGGGATTTAATAGGCCTAGCCAGATTCTATTGGATTAATTAATTGGCAGATGATATAGTCTAGTGTTGCGGGCCTATTACGTTAACTGTCACACTGCATTTGATGACAAGGTGCCAAACCATCCATTCAGTGACACAAACATGATTGGAGTAGGATATTATCCCGCTGAGGGAGGCCTTAGATCATTTTAAATACACACTGCTAAGACTTAACAGTAATGACAAAGTCATGAATAGTCCGATAAATGTGCATTACTTGGTGCAGCTGTCATTCAGAGTGAAAGGGGCTCCCCTGCAGATAGGAGCGACCGTTCACTCAGAGGAGATAGATGCAGTACAGTAGCACCGCACTCCTTTCCCTCATTTGCATACAATTATCTTCCGTCTACTCTGAACATGTGCACCAGTGAATGAGACTGGCAGGTAGAGCCATTTTAGCCATGATAGATTAAAAAAGGGACAATTCAGCAATTTAGTATTGTACGTTTGGTTAGGTTTAAGCCCAAACACAACTTGGTTATGACTTGGTTATGACTTGGTTATGACTTGGTTAGGGTTAGAAAAACATCTTGGTTCAGGTTAAGGAACAATCGTGACCAAGGTGAAAGGAGCCAGTGTTGACTGTTGGTAGGAAACTGGAAACCATGTTAAAGCCCCACATTTTGGTGACCCATCCATCCTCTCAGACCTCTTCCCTCTCTGGACTTACTGGTTCCATTACAACATCGCACTACTTTTCTTCCCGACAGACAAGACTTATAATTACTACGGCCGCTTGAGGGCTTTGTCACTTGAACATAAACATATGTTGTTTTGGGGCATTTGCTCGGTATCAAAGGCTCCATGACCCATATACTAGGGACTACAAGTCTAAAATGCTAGAGCCTACACTTCCCACAATGCAACTCAATATCCAGTTAAAGATTCTGGTGCTGGACTACAGAGTGAAGAGAACGGCTACTTTGTACCTCCAAGCAATGGTCAAACCCCACACTCTGGCGCAACTATTGCGCTCCTTTGCCTCTGGGCGATTGATTGCACCTTCACTCTAAGGACTCGCTCATCCCGGTCCAGTTCTGGCCCTGCAGTGGTGCAATGAACTCCTTACTGACATCAGGACAGCAGAGGCACTGCTGATCTTTCGCCGCAGGTTGAACACCCTTCTTCAGACAACACCTAGACACCCTGAAAACACAGCTGAAAAGTAAGTGCTTCAGGTTCCTGATTCCTGAGGAAGACGCGGGTTAATTTTCCTGCAGAGACGACGACACATAACTCGGAACATAGCAGAGGTAAAAGATAAGAGTTCAGAAATTAAAACAAAAAGAGGCAGGGCAAACATGCAAAACAATGTCAATTACTGGCATCATTGCACACAAATCTTTTCAACTTATCCTGTCTCTCGATCATTTTATCATGAGACACATTCTTATAAAGACACTGGTCTGTATGCAGGACAGCAGAGATATGGGCATGATTATGAATGTTCTGCGGTTAATAAAACTGATTCAAACATTGTGCGTGTCCATGGGTGTCTTGTGTTTTTGGCCCACCCCAGGATTTTTGTGGGAGGATAATATTTTATTTTGTCTCCATGTCTACCTTAGCTGCAGGCAACTCGCCTCTTGCTGACAGATGATAACAGCATTTATTCACAATGGTTGTGCGACAGGAAAACTGTGTTTATATGGTTAGGGAAAATATGTGCATTTGTGCAGGATTGTGCATTTTTCATTTATAGTTTTGCCCAAGGGAATACGTGATTCTAAAAGGATTCTGTGTTGTCGATTAAATGTATTTAAAGTGTGGTTTAACTGGAGTGCTGTGACAACTGTTTGACCCCCATTCTGAATAAATACTTTGGTGAGATCTGAGCGTTCAGTTTAAGCCAGTGTGGCACGTAATCAATAGCACAAATGGGTTTTCAATTAGCTTTAAAAAGCCCTAGGCCCAAGGCTCCTGGAGAGAACTGATTAAAAATATGTTTATTGTTGATATGTCAATGTAACCTGGACACAACTTGAAATGTGGATATAAAAGAAAAAGCAAATATTCATGATCAATGCAGTAAGGATTTGTCCTCGAAATATTTCAGTGAGCACTGTTATTTCATTATTTAGTTGTTTGAAAAAAGCAGTGTGTATGTGTGGATGTTGCTAAGCAGCAACATCCACACAGAGAAATGGTCCAAATGGTCTACCTCTCCCAATACCTTGCTGAGTTTTAACCCTTACTCGTCGCTGCGTAAGAGCCTCCACCTGCATTTCTGTTCAGGATGGTAATAGGTGGGGGGTTGCACCATCTTTAAACACCTCAGTACTGAGCCACCGTCATGCTTCATTCCTCCCACACTTCTGAGTATATTCTTTAGAAGTGATGGACCCCAGCTGTTGTTTTGCTTTTTTTGAGTGTGTGTGTGTGTGTGTGTGTGTGTGTGTGTGTGTGTGTGTGTGTGTGTGTGTGTGTGTGTGTGTGTGTGTGTGTGTGTGTGTGTGTGTGTGTGGGTTTGTTTGTGCGTGTGTGTAAGAAGGCACTGGCACACACACTCTCCAGACAGCGATCATCTCCGGCCGACTAAGACACAACTACAGTCTGCTGAGGCCGATAATACCAACAGAGTCTCGAACGTGCAGACATACACACCTTGTTCTGTTTAATTGGAACACTGAGGGATAAAGGTGGTTTGATGACAGCTGCATGTAGATGAGTTCCTTATTACTGTTGCATGTGGAAACCTTCTGACTCCAATTTCAGTAATTTTTCATGTTGCAGTTGAAAGATAATAACCACCAACTCCTCAGTAGGGGAGAGTATTAATCAATGAAAACTGAACACCTCGTGAAATTCTTTCAAATAGACTCAGTAATGAATGTCAAGCTACAACCGCAAAGTTGTTTTTCTTTCACATAATTTCATATTTACATTCAAGGTTTCCATAAATATTTGGACCAAACAGACCTTGGCATGCAATTACAGAGAAAATGTGTGGAATGTATGTTGTGCTATTATTTAATCTTTAAAATGTTGTCTGCATTCATTTAAGATAATACCAGATATTGCAAAGGCTTTCTCACCCAGTCTACATGATTCCATTTGTGATGTCCATTGATAGGATCTCAGGGAGCAGGTGGGGAAAGGAGAGCGGTGGATTTGGGGACCTCAGAATCATTTGTACTTTTTGCAGATGATTCAGGTCTGTTGGCTTCATCAGACCCTGACCTTCAGCATGCACTGCTGCGGTTTGCAGTTGTATGAAGAGGTCTGGATGAGAGTCAGCACAACAACTCTGAGGCCATGGTTCTCTGCCGTAAAAGCATGGATTGCTCCCTCCAAGTTGAGAGTGAGTAACTGCCCTAAGTGAAGGAGTTCTAGTATTTCGGGGTCTAGTTTCGGGGCCTTTGTGCTAAATGGATGTATGGATTGCAAAGGCTGGACTTGATGTAGTGATATGCATTGAAACATGAAGCATGTTTGTGTTCTGCATTGCTATTTTTAAATGCAAGACTGATCAAGATGTCACCTGGCAAAAAGTCAAAACACTCAAGTTTAGTAAATAATGTATGGTGTCCTGGAGTAGAGTTGTTCAGCGTGTTTTAGACTTGCATCTAAGCTGGTCTGCACCTCACTGCCAGTCTGTTCTCAAAGTAAAAGCAAAAAGTTGCCAAATGACTTAATCTGAAAGCCCACAAACACCCCAAAATTAGTAGTTACAGACACACAAAGATGATAATTAAACATTTCAACATTTAAGTAAAAAATCTTAAAACAAATGTACAAATAAACTTGTTAATTTCCAAAAATGTCTGAAGTCTATTCGAATCTCTGATTGATTTCTTTAAAAGCTGGTGACTACCAGTGCACTGAATGATTTACAGCTAGATCGAAGCCTGATTGTGGTTCTTTGTCTGATTTCTGAAGACAAAGAAAAATACCAACAGAGCCACCATAACAGCAAAGAAAAAGTCTGTCCATCACTACCCTGCAGTGAGAGGAGTTGTTAAGTCTTGCAAGAAAAAAAAGCTAGTTTGAAAAGGTTCAAAAGGGCAGATAACTAACAAGACTGCCAGTTTATTTTCTGCAATTGTTCGATTTGTTGTGGATGTAGGTGTGGCATGGTGCTGGTGTGTGGGAGGGATTGTGTTTGCTCTCAACTAGTGGTCTTTGTTACAATATGCTGTGCTCCATTTGTTTTCTTACTTGACACTCCCCCGAGATATGATGCAAATGAGCTGACTTTTCAAAAGACATCATGTTCTGTGTTCAGGCAGCTAACAGCCACTGCTGAGCTATTGTGAGGTGGCCAAGACGAGCTTGCAGAGTGAATGGCACTAAAGAAATTATCATGTCCGCTACCTTCTGACATTCTGCATATTTGAACTTGCATGAAAGTGTGAAGAGTATTTATTTAAAAGAAAAGAGATGAGATCTCTCTAAAATACAATCTAATATAAAGGATCTTTGCACCATAATCTCAAATGAGTGACACTTTAGGCATTGATTTATACACTGATGAACATTGCAGTGAGGGAAACGGTAGAATATATATTTTTCTTCCACAAGTTCATGGACAATATTTCTCTTAGATCATATATTGAAAATGGGTAAGAATTAATTTTAAAGCAAAATACAGCACTATCAAGATGACACCATGGATAACAGATGTTGTGTAAAGTGGTGCCCACAGCACATGCAGTCCAGCAGCCCTTTAGAAAGAACATCAAGTGGAAAGTGATATAAAATAGTTTCTCCATGCGGCGATGAGGCTGTTGAGAGCCAGAGATTGACTGTGGAGGTGTTTGATAAACCAGCGGTGAAATTATTCTTTCTCCCTATCTTCCACTCTACCCTCCAGCACAGCACAACTACCATCGCCACCCTCAGACCTGGCAATTGAGAGAGAAAAGCTGATCAGTCATGGAACAGTTGTGTGCGAGTGTGTATGTGTGTGTGTCTTTCTGGCAGCCTGTACTTTCTTGTGGGCATGCATGTCCGCGTGCTTGTCTGCAGGAGAGTTTCATTATCCAGTAGCTGATCCCCCTACAGTAGCCAGATAGCCTGATCCCAGCATCAGTCTCTCAGACTCTTAAGGGGCGCAGCTAAGAGATTCCTTATATGGCACTGAGCTCAGGCAATCAGAACAGGGATATCCATCAAAGAGCTGGCCACGCAGTTGTGTGCAGCTCTCTGAGCCGATCTTGAGCCTCATAATACTTTCCAAATCATCACTCCATTAGTTGAAAGGGGTAAATAGGGAGGGGGGAGAAAGATGCTGTGGTGAGGGCAAGGATGAGGGAGAAGAAGTGACAAACGACACAAAGCTCATTGATTTTTCCTTTAGAAGTGATCATTCAGTGCAACCAAGCGTGTTTGGTGTTTTTAGGGCTCTTGAATGACGGGACAATAGAAGAAAGACCCCGAGGGCAGGTGTCTAACAGACAACTCTTTAACAGAAAAGTAAACTGGGCTCAGAATATTTCCTGCAACATGTGTAAGAAAAAGATGCAAGACCATTTAGAGAGGTCACATTTAGAAAGGTGACATTTCTCGAATACAGCCACCCTCATTAATTACAAGCATCACTACTTTGTGAAAACAACAAGATGCCAAGTTGCAACACATTACCAGTGACAGGTGCTTTCTTTACAACACCCCCATTACTGGCCAATAACCATTTACAAGCTAGTTTGGCATTTTATGACTCTATTTATTTAGATGCATTAAATCATTCCATACGTCATAAACCATAAGGATTGATGAGGTCATTCTACTGCTTGAGACATTAACCCCGAGATAATTCTCACTTGAAGTTTTATCTTGAGTCTCAATGGGAGCTCACTAAGTAGATTACACTGTCCCGTTTCACCGAGTCAAAGTTTTACAGATATTTAAAATCCACGGTTTCAGCATTTACTAGACATGTACCACATTATGATAAGTCCAATCACAGCAGAGAGATACAATGTGTGTTGCATTTATAATTTTCCAGAGGGAGATTTTGCCTAATTAGAAAAAAAACCCTATAGAATTACAACATAAAGTACTGCCAGGCCATTTGATTAATGCTACATCCATTTAAAATCGTACTTCCCCTGTCAAGGCCATCCTGGCAGTAACAAATTGGGTACCAGGTGTCTTGTGGGCAGCAGACAGAACATGGAGGAGATAAGGACAGCCTCGCCTTCCTGCCAAAGGACACGACAGATTATGAAAGAACTCATGCATATTCTGCAAGACCTATAGCTGTCTCCATCCTGGAAGTAGACAGCTACAGTACACCGACTTACTGTAGAAGACCCCAGACCGTAACACACCCACCACCACCACCAACCCCCACAGCCCCTGATATGTGGTCATAAAATAGGATTTCATGGCTTCAGGGGTTATGAAGAGGGCTAATAGTCGTTTTGCTGGTGTCAACCCATCATACACACACACACACTCACACTCACACGTCTTATGTATAAGCGTGGAAACACTAGTACATAATTTCCACAACATTATCCGCTGTTAATCCTTGTATAATTACACTTACAGAGCCTTTGGGAACCATCCAACTTGAAACCATTCTTAAATAACATTAATATTAAACGAGACAATTCTGCTCCATGAAAATTTAAAAAAAGAAAAATTCTGTAAATGTGTAAAATATTTTTAAAATATTTTGTTGCAGTCTATACTCTAAAATCTAATTAACTCATACCTTTTATACACCCTGAAAACCGTAAATATGTAAAAATGTTTTTCGGCTCAATAATGAATGTACTGTAGAGTCACTACTGGATTCACACAGGGTGTGCAGGCTTCAGTCACTGTAATAGCTGTAACCACTACAGCAAACGACTGCATTTGTTGTCAGCAGAATGAAGGAAAGATAATAACGATGACGCAATGACAGCTGCTGTGATATTTTACTTTTGGATTTGTTGATGTTTACCATGTTCACCATTTTAGTATAGCATGATAAAATTTGCTAATTAGCACTAAACAAAGCACAGCTGAGGCTGATGGGAATTACATTAGTTTAGCATAAACTAATTTTTTGGACAAATTACAATTCTGACCTGATGGATTCAACCTGAGGGCGACATGAATGTCCAAATTTCATAGCAATCCATCCGATAGTTGTCGAGGCATTTCATTTAAAAGATATCATCAGAGAATCAACAAAGTCATTAGGATTCATCCTCTGGGGACCATGAATGTCTGTACAAAACTTCATGGCAGTCCACCCAATAGCTGTTGAGCCATTTCAGTCTGGACCAAAGTGGTGGACTGACCAACGTTGCCATTTCTAAAGCTACAGCCAATAAAATGGCTAATAAAAGCATGAACAACCTTTTGGTATTTAATCAATTATTAGTTCAAGGTTTGTTTTAAAAGTATGGATAGAAAGCAAAATACTAAAAACAAACCACGCAACATAAATGGACACATAAATGCAAATATACATACACAGTCAACTCAACAGTCAACACACAAGCCCACACACACACCTCCACCATCTGCCACAGCCTTATATGATATGATTTTCTCAGAGTGATTCAATGTTTATGTAGTTAACCTTTTCACCCTAAGCGAGTTAGAAAGGCTTAAATGAGCAACTTGCTCTTGTTGTTTCAATAACTGCTGCTTCATGACCTGTCTAATGGAGCAAACTATCTGCTGTGAATGCCTCTGTTCGTCCAACAGCAACAAATCACTTTTAATGTTGGCACGAGGAGAAGCAAAACAATCAATACACATGTATCTATTTCATATCAGTGTTTCAGTCTTTGACCAGTGTCTCACAAGAGCAGATGTTAAATATGTGATGCTGTTCATGTAGGAAAAGTGTCTTGGTATATTTTATGTTCCTCTTCATTTCATGGTTAGTTTGCCTTCACCTCAACTTGCACTCGCCTGAAACCTTTGAAGATAAAGGCAAATTTAAGTAATACACATTAACAATGGCAGATTCACTTTTTAATATAATGTTTGATATTCTTAAAATACATTCCATCTTTGAGAAGACTGCACATGATTCACATATTCACTGATTGGAAAGTTGATTTCCGGAAATAATATTTCTTCCTCACCTCTTTCATTTTCATGTTGAAAGCGGATGATAATGTAAGTATTTTTTATCATCAATAAATATATTTGTACGTTTAGAAAAATCTTTCTCAAGTAGGCTGACCACAAACAAATGCCTCACATAAAAGAGTGATTGTGACTTTCTTCATGAGTTAAAACCAAGGAAGTGGGAGAAAGAGAGCAACAGGAAAAAGCGATCAAACATTCTTTGCACTTCTGATATCGACCTTAATGAGCGCCGTGTGTGGAGCTGTGTTTGCCACGCTTGTATTACACAGATTAATTGCTGATGGCCTTAAAATAAACATGAGGATGGGAAATTAATAATAAGTAATGGCACACAACAGCAACGAGGTCAAAGCAACATGACTCGTTGGGGTGAGAGGGGAGGGGACTGGGCGCTCACCTCTGAGTCAGCGGCTACGCATCAATCGCTCATTCGCATTTTGACCGGAGCCGTGACTCCGGAGGGCACGGCGCCGAGGCAACCAAGAACGTGAGGGCAGTGGTTTCTACAGAGGCGGCGAGAAGAGAGGTCATGCGAGAGTGAAGACGACAGCATACGTTTATGGTGACAGGTTGAGAGGAAAACCTCTCCTTAGGACTTTCATAACTCCCTCTGCATTCTGAAAACACTTCGACAAAAGCCGTGTCTAGCTTAAGTGATGGAAAACAACCTTTGAACATACTGGAAATACTGTACAAGCCTCACGCTGAGAAATCAGGAGCAACAGAGGTTGCACGGCTGACAAGTTTGTCCCCTCAGAGCCTCCATGTTTCCAGAATGTCTCAGCAGAGAACAGGGATTCAACTGATGATGTGCACTTCATGACACGCTTGCTCGAATGTCAGACTTGTAGCAAAGTGTGAAGCACAGTCAATGGATGAAATGTGTGGTGTTTTCATTTCACTTCACCATCTGCGGCTTGATATGCGACTTGGGAGTGGAGATTAAAGACTATGAACCGAGTGCATCAGGAAAACCTGTCATTGAATCACGGGGGAGAAATAAGATCTGACTTTCACTGGGGGGACATTTTCACAGCCGAGCTAAGCTTTAGCTCACTACAAATATGTAAAAATATAACCTTGATATATAAAAGCAATAAAAATAGATCCCCCGGAGCACCTTGATAGCCGAATGGTTACAGCGCACGCCACATAACTGCAGCTTTGCCGGTTCGGTTCTTTGTTGCATGTCATACCCTCCCTCTCTCTCCCCATGTTTCCTGTGTGCCTCTGTCAAACTGTCCAATAAAAGGTGAAAATGCCAAAAAAATAAAAATGGATCCCTGCAGTGGCTAAATGATGAGATCTTTGCAGGCCAGTCACAGCGGTGCTGCACGACACTGAAGCAACATAGTGGACAACACCACGTGTACACAGTGGTTAACTTGGGCTGAGCTCATAGGCCTACGCTCTTCTGCGTCATCGGGACGCTTCTCTGTCTTTCAATTTCAATTTAAACAATGACTGCAGCTCTGATGTTCGCAAGTTCTTACATCACCTCATTTAGGGCTGAGCGTTTTGTCAGAGTAATTGATACCAGGTGATTGGTTATTGCGTGAGCTGCCTTTTTTCCCTCCTCCTAGCTGGACTGTCGCAGTGCGTAACCTTCGTATCCACTTTCTCACAGCAGTAGGCTTTATTTTATAGTAACTTGTATTGCAGAGTTGTGTTGTTGACCTATTCCTAAAGGTTCAGTTATTGCATTGGAAAATATCTACTGTGCTCACGTGTCCTTGAGCAAAGCAGTCAATCTCTTCATGCCACTGCCGTTCTGTAGCTAACCTTAAGCTTTGACATGCCAGCAGAGCTAAAGCAAAAAGAATATCTCCTTCCAGGAATTAATAATTTATCACACATATACTGCCTAAAGAACTTAACCATTCTTCAATTGGTCCATTGTCTCATTAGCAGTTAGAACAAACTGCATCCAAAGCCTGATATATCTTATTCCTCTGTGCAATAGACCTCCATTGTTGTCCAAAAACTATTGAGACTAAGAGTGAACAGCTATGCTAGCGGCTCTGTTCGGCTGTACTTCAGCACAGCGGTGCTTTGAGCTAAATGCTACCGCCTGCATGCTAACATGCTCACAATGAAAATGCTAACATGCTGATGTTTAGCAGGTATGAGGTTTACCATCTTCACCACCTTTTAGCATTATAGCACCATTATTTGTTGATTAGCAATAAGCACAAAGTACAGCTGAGGCTGATGGGAATGTCTTTAGTTTTGCATGAATGTGGTCATAAATAAAAGTAGAGGACCAATAAACATTTTTGACCTGATGATGGTGCAATATGAAAAGTCAGGAGATCACTAAAGTTATTCAGATTCATTCTGAAGGGAAGACGGACCAACACTGCCAACCTTAGCGCCATGTCGCTAGTGTGATTAAAAACACATCAAACCTCTGCTACTGGATATTGTCGTTACTGCACCAAATCCATGGCTGAAAAAAGTCCCAGTACCCAAATGCATACATAATATCACATTATTGGTTTTAGTATTTTCATGGAATTTGTTGACAATAACAAAAATATAGAATATCGACAGCCTTACCCTTTAACATTGAGATACAAAATCTGGAGCTGCTCCATTGACAATAAACATGAAGGCAACTTTGTGGATTCATAGATTGTTGAGAAGTCATTATTGTGCTTAAATGGCCCCTTATCACTAAGATTCCTAGGTATAGTCACTTTATCTGAATTAGCGGTTCTCAAAGTATTGCAGGGTGAAAAATGTGAAGAACTAAAGTTGAATGAATGTCCATGTGGGAACAATAATACAATTAAATCTGACTTGTTCTGTTGCTAATTTACATTGTTAATGGTTCATAAAAGTAAAAGGTTTACAGTGGTTGGGGGGAATGGTAGTTTTTTCTGCTTCCAAAGGGCAGTAAGTTTGACAACCACTGAAGTGGCTGCTACAAGTCCCTCCAGAAATTCTCGCCAGATGCCGCACTTTGAGTTTTTACATTTTTCGATTTATTTACCCCTTTGTGTCCACAAATACAGGCTGAAGTGCCTTAACTTGTAGCGCCACAATTTTACTGTAACCTCAGTCCAGAAAATATGCAGTTTTGATATTTTGTTCTGAGCCCATTAAATATGCCTCTCCTTCTTGCCAGTGTTTCAACCTCATTCAAGTTTAGTCAGAGACTCAACAGGTCAACCATGCTGTGGGATCTGTATGTATGTATTTGCGAGTGTGTGTGTGTGTGTGTGTGTGTGTGTGTGTGTGTGTGTGTGTGTGTGTGTGTGTGTGTGTTTGAGCCCTGCTATCTCTGCTGTGCAGCCGTGCGCCCTGAGCTCCGCCTGAGTTGACAGACCTGCACTGCCACCCGCCTGGATGCCACCAACAGAGGCCCTCTTGGCTCTAGTGGTTGTGTATCTGTGCACAGAAGTGTGTGACTGTGTGTATGGACATGTTTGCGTAAGGTTGTATGTGTAAAAAAAAAAAAAGAAAAAAAAGACTGATTTGACAATTATTAAATATGGTATAAAGATTCAAACCCAGGACGTTGCTGATGTGAGGCAATAGTAAAGCGAACCAGTTGAGGACAAACAAACAAAAAAAAAAAAGAAAAACAAATACAGAAAAACATGTTCCCATACCAGCAGACAAAACTCAGGAGATTAAAACCCTGAAGCCTAAAAGGAGAAGAGAGACGTAGTTCGGAGACCAGAGATAGCAGAAATAAAGAGTGAACACTGATGTGACCTTGTCAAGATGTTCAGCTCTGGACAAAGAACTTTGGAGCAAAGATGCTTGAGGATGCCGTTTCAGCCAGACACACTTGTATGTATAGTAAATAGTTAGTGGTAGAAAAAGCTCTGCTCTTTGAAGCAGCTCTCAGAGAATCTGAGCAGCCATGAGGGTTTGTCTGAGAAAACTAACCTTCCCTAACCCTAGTATACTTCAACAGAAGTGCTCGTCAGACGGTCGATTAGCTTCTTTAAAATCCTTGGCATTGTACGCAATATTTTACAGATTCACATCGACATTTGTTCAGGTAACTAACTGGGTTGATTAATGTCTAACAAATAAACCTAATTCATCATTTCATTAAACATTACAACAATGCCATATTAGTTAAAAAACACTCGATTAAAAAAAAGAAAAGAAATAGATGGTGAAATCATTTAACACTCCTTTGTGTGGTTTGTGTGACTGTATGTATGTATGATGTGCATACTGATGTACTTCCATGTGTTTGCCAGAGCAGAGGAGACTGAACCTGCTGCAGGGAGAGGCACGGGTGAGGGAAGGTGATGGCCTTCCATCATTTTTTTCCCATCATCCTTGAAAAAGGACTAAGGCATTTACTAATGCATCAACTGTTGAAAATGCATATTATCTACCCTATGGACTAGGGTGGTTATCTAGTTTTAATAATTGCCTATACGACTGCACATGAATTATCAACAAGTGCATTAATTTATAATGTCTAAGTGTGAAAATACTCGCCCCCACCCACATTGTCAGGACATTTCACACCTCTCTCCTATTTATCCAGCTATTATTGGCTGCCATTGAGTCACTGCAGTGAAGAGGCATTCTCCCTGGTGAATCACAAACGCTTAATTACACACAAAAACATGTGGTGTTTGTTAAGTTTCGCATCACCCCGGCCGTGATGCCAAAGCTAGCAGACTGACAGGCTTAACGTGTTTATTACAGGACTCTTTCTAGATGAGAGGTCATTACTGCAGAGAGAACAAATAACCTGTCAAGACAGACGGGTCCTTCACCAGATTAGGTGAGGAGGTTGACATGTAATTTTAGCATTGCATTCGCGTCACTACAGATTAATGACCCGAAAATCAAACATTCTGGGATTGACTGATAATGCCTGGAGATATCAAATATATAAAACAAGTGAATAGTTACAACTTACAACCTTAAACCGCAATAAAAAATATAGGCTGTGTTAAGTCTCTATGGCGGAAATATGAAATAAACTTATTTTTGTCTCCTGTTGACTGGTTGATGTTTTAAAGTTCTGCAGTCAAAGCAAATGAAGTGAGAATTATGTGTTCCTTCATCTCATTTTCATGAGGCGAATCAAAATGTGATCAAACACTGTTTGCAATAAACTTTGAACCTTTGAAAAAAGGTCCTTCATGGGAGAAGAAGAATATATATATATATGTGTGTGTGTGTGTGTGTGTGTGTGTGTGTCTGTGTGTGTGTGTGTGTGTGTGTGTGTCTGTGTGTGTGAGAGAGAGAGAGAGAGACAGAGGCACAGATATGGAAAGAAGGAGAGCGAGAGAACTGTTCTTCTTAAAAGTGTTGCCTGAGGCTTTTCATGCTACAAAGTCTATCCTCAGATCAAATGCGATGGGTTAGGTCTTCATCACTCGTAGGAATCGTGCACACAACACCCCCACAAGAGAAAAGCTATATTTGTGCAGACATTCTCAGCATTTCACTCATGTCGCTGCTTAAACTTACAGTCACTTGACACTGCTCTCATAATAAATGACTACATTAAGCTGGTATTAACTGTTGAAAACAAATCTTTTTCCAAAATGCTCCCAGCAGGTTTGTCACTATGAGGGACACTTAGAGACAGTCATTCTTTGTTAAGATTAATGATTAGTGCAGCTTTAACATTGTAGTTATGTTACAGTCTCAATCTGGGTGAAATTGAGAAAACAAACTGGGAGAGAACTAAGAGCAAACTGCACAGGAGCAGTCGAGAGGATAAGAAAGATCGGTCAAACGATGCAGGGAAATGAAGACACGACGGCTTGTTTGTTGACATGATCAACTCCACCCTCCACCTCAGCTCAGGCCTCATAACCACCCACTCATGCGGTACCCTTCTTATTCAGTAATGACAGGTGACGAGTACCTATCTGCTCCAAGCTTTAACCTCTACTGTCTTCTATTGCTACAAATGGAAATTGGCTGTATTAATTGGACAGGATCAGTGCATTTTCTCACAACCAGTTTTGAGCATGTCAGTGATTTTAGTAAAACTTCTGTCAAGCAACAATCAGTCCTGAAGTTTACAGTAAGGCTGGTCTAATTGAAAGCATTTTGAATATCACCAGCCATACTCTTTAAGCAGCTACGGTCGATATTTATATAATAATATATCATGTGAATGTGCAGCTCCGCTTGGCTTTACAGAGCCTTCTATGGAGTTTCAACACATCATTTAGATGACCGACCCGCAACTGACTGTTTCGTTTCACTCTCACTGCTTTCATAGCGTTGTTTTCGGCCACAGCATGCAGTTGTTTCGAGTGAAAAAGCTCTAAAAACCCACTGTACACTACCTGCTACCTGCACCAAACAGCAGGCAGACACAGTTACCAACTAGCTGGTGAAAAATGGCAGAGCATTTAGCAGCTAAAGAGGTAGATATTTCCCACAACTTGTTTCCTTTGCCCCCAAGTGGCCAAAAAAAAAAAAGAATGAAGCTTGTAGTGCAGATCCAAAACATAAACAAGAAGTAACTCTTACAATCTTACTGATCACCAGCTACACTTCCATTCACACAGCAAAGCTATATTTATATCTGACTATTATCACTGCTGCGAACACAAAGCCAGTGGCCACTGGCTGAAAACGCACCACCCACATCTCATGCCTAACCTATGGGTTATTTGATTGAGCTGATTCACAGACTATTATTTACCCTTCAATATATCACATCAGGCATTTGAACCTGTATTTCATCCAGTTATTAAGAATGCATTTGTACAGATTATACATATATTTACTCAATTCCAGCAGAAGGTTGTGTTTTTGTCCTGCACAATATGACATGGCTTAGACAAAGCAGCTGCTGTATTGGCTTATTAATAAAATGTTCATGAATTAAATTTCTCATATCGGGCAGACAACATTTCTGCCACATACAGGTACGCCAAGCCTTGGCTGTTTTGACCTTCAATTTCTTCTAATGGGGGTCTATTGGATGGTTCATTTCTCATAACCAGTCTCCACGACAACCTCCACAGTGATGTAGAAAAGAGAGTGCACCAAATTACTGACGCATGTCTTCAGACAGGGCCAGTATAATCTGAGAACATTGGAATTAATTACAGCCACAAATGCTTACTGTTACTCACTGGACCTAATTCATATTCAGACCACATGGACACAGTGTGTTTTAAAGGTGTGTATCTGTTCTTGCTAACTTGATTGATGCCCATATGATGGGGGAAAAAAGAAAAGCCATTAGGAGAGCCAGATCCAGCTCATTAAATGGCCTGTTGGAAGCTCAGCTACAGGTCAGCATTCAAGTCAAGTCAAGTAAAAATGATAGTGAGTGAGCCACTTTCTGGATCCATGTTGTGTTCTGCAGAACAATATAAAAAGGGGCAGTTAAATATTTTGGATTATTATACAGCTGCACCACATAAAGACTAATATCCTATTGATTTTCTGTCAGGCTTGATATGTAGCCTCCAATAAAAAGCATTTCATTGAGATAGTGAAATCCTGTGCAGTATGTAATACAAGGGTCATTATATTGTTGACACGTCCATTTTTTCAAATATAAAACACAAACTAAATGAGTTTTCTAAAAAAATTTAAAAAAAAAAATGAAAATTTCAAGCGTGTGTGTGTGAACAGTGAGCAGATCAAGTAGCAGGTGTATTGATTTTACTTTTACATAATCCGTCTTTTAAAACTGCTCACACACATATCAAGTGCCATATCACAATGTAAGTGCTGAGGGTGAAAGCAGTTAGGTTTGTGTGTGTGAGAGAGAGAAACATTTTCTTTAACTCAGATCTATTTTCAGTTTGAATTTACACACATCTAAAAAAGGAGACCAAACATCATCTCTGCTCCACTTTTCAGTTTGAAAGTTTAAAAATAGTTAAGCCAACAACTGACAATCAGGGCACTATTATTAGATTATTGAGAATCATCTATTAATACATCATGACTAAAATGTCATGCAAGATGCATCACTTGTACTTTCTATTGTGAGGCAAAATGAAATGTTACAGCAAGAAAAGCTACATGTTTTGAGAGTCCTGTCTAGAAAATGCTATGATGCAGGAAAGCTTTATAAAGAACTCATCTACTACAGTAATGGCTCAGTATGTGTCACTCTTTCCTGTAAGTATGTGCCAGTTATGACTTATCTGAGACACTCATCCGAGAAGAAAAGCTTGCAGCACAAGGTGAAATGTTTTTTTGGCAAGCTGCTAGTCAGTGGTCACATCTCGCTTTAAGGATGAGGGAAAAGATCATTTCCCCTCCGTCAGGTCTAATAGAGCAGGATTATTATGATATCATGTCATGAACATTCAAATTGAAAGACACACTGAACCGTGCGCACCAAAATATTCTTCGTAATGACAATCTATTTGAATTTATCACAGATATATATATAACACTACTACTGTTTTGACAGTTTGTTTTGTTGTTTTAAGGGGAATGTAGGCTGAAGTGCACGGTCCTTAGACTTAGGCAACAAAAGCACTTTGCTTAAACCTGCAACAACTGATTTTTTTTGGGCAACTTGTTAGCAAGCAGTTTCATATTTACACATCCGGCAGTTACAGAGCAACATTATCATTTATTTTGAGTCATGTTTCTGGCCACCTCGCTAATGTAGGTCCAATATTTACTCTCTATTAGCTCTGTTTTTAGTCTTTACCAATTCCTGAGGGAAATATCTGGCTCTTCAGCTGCTAAAAGCTCCATGTTCACTAGCTAGTCTCTAACTTTGTCTGTTTGCCGTTTGGCCCTGAGCCAGATGCGCAGAGTGGGTTTTAAAAGCTTTTTTGCAGCAAATGGCTGCCTGCGTCAGCCGGAAACAACGCTATGACAGCAAGTTGAGGTTCATCACTACCAGCAACCCCTTTCACATTGTCGTATTGTTTTCACATTGTCATTTGATACATTGTTATTCTAAAAATGGCGATTAAAGCTGCTTTAAAATTATTACATTTCTCAAAAAATGTAGGTCATTTGCTGTTGCAAATTAGTAGTATATAAATGTACTGTAATTTCTAGGGATATGAAATATCTTTATTGACACCAAAAATCCAGTATTGGTCAGGTTTGATCAGTATCCACTCAGTGGTGAGTTAAAATCCATTTCAGCAGGGTGACAAAATAACTTTGTTGTTGAAAATGGAATTTGCCAAAGTGCAAAACTAAATGTTTTGATGAGAAAGCAATGCTTATTGGAACAAGTGACCCTTGATCTGAGTACTAGCATATTCCAGAAACCACAATTCATCTCTGCCAGATGTACACTGCCACAGGGAGAGCAGCGTAAGGGAGTGCAATGATGGGTGCCAGACTATGCATATGTTTCCCTTTTCCTATGCCAGATATAAAGCCTAAAGAAAGACCTGGCCGAGACAATGCCTCCCCAGAGGCCAGCCAGATTATTAGGCTACTCCTGCTCATGTAATATATCTGCTTAGGTGATATTTATTACTGCTATAACTAAAGAAAGGAGCCAGAGCCAATAACCTTCATTTCCCCCTTCTGTCCAACAAAGAGGACCCATTAGCTACTCCCTTCTGTGATGTGCTTACAGTATATTTTGCCGGACCAGACCACAGTGTTCAATTGCCAGTAATTTGGTCACATCATTACGAACAGCAGCCTTGGAGTAATATAAATTGCTGCTAACTCAGTACCTATTAGTCTTTCAAGGCAAGACGTTATTGTAAAGTGTGGCTTGCAGTGTAGAAAACAACTCATCTCTTCTCTGGCTCTGGATGTTTCTTTAAATTGTTAGGCGAGTGTCAGCTCATAGTTCAGGATCTTTTTGAGCCATTGGGCTTCACATGACCCGCAATTACATGAACCATCTTTAGAAACAGGCGACAATTAACAGTTTTTTCACATGCTGAGTAAACTGATCTTGATGTGTAAAATTGGTGGTGTCCATTTAACAGAGTTAGCATATCAACATGCTCACAGTTAGCATATCAATCCTAAAAGTTGCATAACAGCAAAAAAACAGTATGTGACAGTATGTTAACATGCCAACGTTAGCATTTAATTGAAATCACATCTGAGACTGAGCTCAGGTTTTGCTTACAAATGACATCTTAACTGAGCTAAGTGATCATGTTGAGCTGAACCTGACGGGCTAAATCTGCGACGTCCTAAAACATCCACAGTACAGATTATAGCCCCTTTTCATTCAGGTCATTCAGCCCTTTCCTTTCCCTCAGGCCAAATATCATTTTTCCCCACCAGTGGTCAGGACTAAACAATAGCAAAGCTGTCTGCCCATCTTTCATCCACCCAACAATTGATGTCTTGTGTGTAATGAATATTACAGCCTCAGGGAGCCTCCTCCAGATACTCTTCATCCAATTTAAAAAGGTCTACACGTTATTTTTCTGTCCATATCACCCTTAAAATAGACATAAGTGAAAATAACCCAGTATTGAGTGTCAGGCCAGTGTTAAAACTGCAAAATGAAATGTGTAAATCAAAGAGAAAACAACACGGTGCAGCTACAGTCAATCTGAACTGTAGGCCGTCAGCCCCCACGCCTGCTTTCAACCTGATGGCATGATCTCTGCCTCCCAACACACACGCGATTGGTCACACACACGTATACGTTAACACAACCGTCAGTCAGTGAGTGGAGTGCGCATTACCGATCAGTGTGAAGAAAAAATGGACAGCATGGGAGAAAGAGCGAAGGAGTGAAACAAAAATGCTGCAAAATCACAGATGTTCATGAGCAAGAGACGTGGTTAGCTGGGCCGCCCTCAGCAGGTCGTAACATCACAGCTACCCTTACCGACTTGATTCTGTTTTAAAAAACTAATAAATGGCATCTGTGGCTCTGTGTGTAGGAAAGCAGGAAATAAAAGACCTGCATCCTCTTTTCTGTCAGGTGGAAGCAGTTACTCAGAGCTACCAGAGCTTCATGATGAACAACACAAGTCCAGTCAGAGCTCTGAGGTGCCAGATGCAAAACAAAACACTCCAAAAGTGCACAAACATTATTTACATTCATTTTTGTTCCTGTAGCCTTAATTATGGAAATGCAACTGACTAACTCCTGAAACTGAAGACATTTGTTTTATTTTGTTTTTTAACTATTTGAATTTTTTTTGTATGTAATAATAAAACTAAAATATATTTTACTGGCATAACTAGTAAACAGAAAAAGTATTTCAACAAATGCGTTGCTGTATACGTGGTCTGTTGTGAATGTATGGAGATTGGCCTGGGCTGAGTCCCGGCCTGAATTGTCTTCCCGGTCCAGCCCTAAACAAGTGGGCGAGTGAAGCTGAAAGGGCAGGTAGATGGAACTGTGAGAAGAATAAGTGTGTGACTACACTGCCCTGTTCCTCCCTGTCATCGCTCACTGCACACTGCTGCCTTTGGCCTTTAAAGCAAATGCTTTGAATCTAGAGCCATACTGTCATAGCTTATCTCCACTTCAAGATGTATTTGTTTGCACAGGCACGTGCATGTATGCGCATATGGGGCACTGTGTGCACGCATTACTGAGTGAATGTGCATAATACGGTGTGTATTGTGTGCGGTCTGAATGTCTACATATGTATAGACGATGCATTCACCTGATGTATCCATACATTTATTTATTCATACTTACTGATGCATAAATGTGTGAGTACATCATCTTCTTGCATGTACTACTGAATATCTGCAGTGTTTATTTTTTTTTTATACCACTTGTTCTGGTGTGTGGGCGCATGTGTTGAAAATATCACTTACAGGGCAAAGAGAAATGTAATTAGAGACCATTTTGCGACGGGATCATAACCGGCCAAGACGCCTGTCAACATGTTGACGTTACGACCCATGAGTACTCAGTAGTCATTACTACATTACATGAGTATTTGGTACTCATGGGTCGGACCACACCCACGTACTAACATAGTATTTTGTGCAAACATCCGTTAAGAACGACCATTAACAGTGATCCGCGAATGTGGGGGGGACGAACCCCCCCCACTTCTGGCGCCCTTGCTCAGACCACACTCATCTTCAAACGCTTCATTTTGATCTCAACTAAACACTTCGGGACTGCATCTTGCACCGTTGTGACGCTATTGCGTTTCCGAAAGACAGACGTATAAACACCTGGCAGAGTACTTAAAACTGCTTCTGTGGTCGTTCCCACTACAGTAGGTGTCTCCAGGACCACATTTTGCCATCATGACACACACACACACAGACTCACAAGATGAAAACAATACCAGCCACACTGTCGTGGCTGGTAATACACCATTCAGTCACTTAACTTTCTGTACCTTTAGCTTCATTTTGAGTTCAAGTATAACAGACAGATTTCCAATAGTAACTTAGTACTTGAAAGCTGTTGCGTGTACATGAGGATTTAATTATATGTATATGTCATCTAGATTTCCCTAATGGGCTGGAAGGTGCAAAAGCAAGAGCAGATTAATAGCACAATAAAATAGATTTACCTTGACTTATATGGTAGGTGTCCTTGTATAGATGTGCATCTGTGAGTGTCAGCAGTGCATATGTGGGTATGTGTTCTTGTACATCTATCTTTATGGAGGACCAGATGTCCACACAACAATAATTAGGGGAAGATGAGCGAAAACATTTGTGTTGGTCCGTCTTTACAGGTTAATTCTGGGTTATTTGGGGCTTATGGTTAGATTTAAGGCCAGGATTAAAATTGGTTTATGATTAAGGTTAAGTGTAAGGTTAGGCATTAAATTTAGGATCAGCTTTAGGTTTAAGGGTTAGGGTGTTCCAACTGTGAAATAAAAATATTTTCATAAAGATGTGAAAAAAACGTGTCAACACAGAGGGGGTGTCTGAGTGGGTAGGTACATGTTTCTAACATGTTAAATCCATATGTTCTGATGCATGCGTCAGCCTCAGTGTATTTATATGGTGTTTATGTTGAGTTTATGCATAATGCAGCATGTGGGGGATTCATATAGTGTATTGCACATGAAGTGCTTCTATGTGTCAGAGGGATAAAACACAATTAGTAGTTTATCAAAAAGGGCATGATGGTGCTGAGCAATACACCAGGAGGGCTGTGGGTGTGTATTTGATGGCTGCCATATTTCAGACTATAATCAAATTAGTAGGGAGGTGAATGACAATCATTTCCCTTCTACCATGTGCATCAAAAGGCTCCCCTTGTCCCTATTAAGCCATATTTTCTCTGTTTTGTCTCCTAGGTAAGTGTCACATAGGACTAAAGTTGTTTAGTAACCTTTATCTTTTAATCAGTCTGCAAGTCACCTCTTTGCCCTCAGATGTGGCCCCACTGTTGATGAGGTTAAAACTGTCTAACAGTTTCGCTGCTCTTTGTCTCTGTCTCCCCCCTAAGGCCAGTCATTATGCCCATTTTGTCGCCTGTCTTCTCTAGTGTGCTGCCTTGCCGAGTCCCAGTAGCAAATTGCTTAAAAAATACCAAAGAATGGGACAGGAGGAGAGGGAGTCTGTGGCCTCAAGTATTCTATTCAGGGTTATGATAACACTACACAGGGTTATTATTAACATCATCATCACTCCTGGTCAGAAATGAGATCTTCAAAAGCAACAGAGGATTTGACAAAAGAGGTGCCAGGGGACAAAGATCTGCACTGAATAAAACAGTTGTGGGGATCCACGTCTGACAGTTCTCCTCACTTCCCGGTGTTAAGCAGGATGCAACACGACGACTCTGGAGGCGATTTAAAAAGAGTGTGTCAGTCACCCCAGTTGGTGCGGTGGTAGTGTAAGGTCCCCATCGCAGTTGTGTCAGTTAGTTGTTTCAGAGAATCATGAATATCTGTACAAGATTTCATGGCGATCCATAGAGCCATGACGCTAGCGTGGCTAAAAAATGGTGCATTATCTCACTGGACAAACATAAAACGTTAGATCTATTTAAGTCGTGTTGTCCACATATTTTTAAACTTAAAATTAAAAAATGCACACATTTGTCAAAATATCCGGAGTTTTATTTTAAGGAGCTTCATGTCTTCTGCGTTTGTCTTTTCTTGACACATTAGTCTCTCACAGTCCCCCTTATGTGTTGATGGGCTTCATTACTTCATTTTTTCACTTGAGGTGAGTCGTCTCTCTCATAAGTTTCTACCCTCTGATCTCCAGCACAACTCTGTTCTTGTTTTTGATTTGACATTTCAAAAGATTCTACAAAGCAGATTTAGAGGCAGCAGTTCACTCCATAACTCAGAAAATCTAAAAACAGCTTTGGATTGCTTTTTACATAATTTGCAACCTTGAATGTATATGACTTGGTTACTCAAGTTTAATTTGTCAGTAAAATAATCCTGCATGTCTGATTCCATCATGCAAGTCTTCACCAAATACTAGTGTTTACTGAATAGAGCTGTAGGTCAAATTTGACAAAACACGTAGAGATGTTATGATCTGTACATATTTTATCTGGACTGCAAGTTTTTTAATGCATTAAATATTTCATATTTCATTTTTAATTTAGCCACCATGTATTTCCGGTGCAGACACTCAATTGAATTAGCACATGTAAATCTCATATTAAAATGCACCACCACGCTATTCTTATTTACATAATTAGAATATGCAAGCAAAGCTGTCATCTGATCCTTCTGTAACTGGAAGCTGCTACGAATGTTTGATTAGGATATTTGAGTCCACTTTCAAAACATACAGGGCAGATTTGAAGACACTTATTCAACTTTGAGGTTAAATAACTGCAACAATGTTTTTAATGAAACACCTACAAACAAACAGGAAGAGGCAAAGTGGATCATAGGGTGACCTACTGAAGTGATTCCCAACCAGGGATACTTGTACCCCAGGGAGGACCCTGCAGTTGCCAGGGGAAACCTGGAAAGACTGTGGAGTATAACTCCCACCAACCTGAGTCAGAGTAGAGAAATCTAAAACACTACAAATCAAGCATCTGCCTTGCTCAAGTGTTTGTGAGCAAGAAACTGAATTTCTTCCAGCTCAAGTGATGATCCTCTGAAGCCGGTCTTGATCCCTGATCTCCCTGTGGAGGAGGGACAAGTGATAAGAGGATTCTCCCTTTTGGGTGTCGACACACGGTCGCAGAAACGCATCCCGCCGCCATGTAATGTTTGTAAATGCTCAGTGCATAGGAGCACACATCAGTCACACGCCGCTCGTTTCATTATTCCGCCTGCGGGGAGGGTCCCGAGGGGCATCAGTTTCATCACAATCCACGCAGCCCATCCACACCTCCACTCACTTCACTTGGCACACAGATGCCTGCGCTCTTGTTTTAAAAAGGAGAATCAAACATATCTCCTTTTGTCTCACTTCCTCTGGTCTTGTCTCCTATTGGTATAAATGACATTCGAACTTATCTGCCGAATTATATTTAGTCATGCGATGTACCATGATCCCATCAGTGCTCATCCCTACAAGCTTTGTTAATACAGATTCGGGCTGCACTGTTAGAGCGTGCCTGGGGATTGCTTTCTAGTTTTAGTTTGGCCCTCACCTAATCTTCTCCTCTGCGCTGTTGCTGTTTCTTCCCATCTCATCATTCTCGCTCTAGTTCTCTTCATCTCTCTCTTCCTGTCTGTCTATCTCTCTGTTTCTCTGACTGTGACTCCCTCTCTTTTTTTTTTTTTTGTGCGTTCCTCAGAAGCAGCCAGTGGAGGAGGAGGAGCGTGGCAGGACTGTATGATTATTCATCCAGGGAGAGCTTTTTCCACGTACTCACTCACCTACTCAGCCCACGGCCAGTTTCCCTATCTGTGATTAAGTTCATAAACACCCTCCCCTTCTCACACACACACACACACACACACACTCCTCAGAGAGAGAGAGAGAGAGCCCTCTGATGGCAACTCTCTGTTAAAGATAGCTTCATGCAAAGAAACTTCCTTTACACCAAGTTCAGTGAAAATCTACACTTTGCCCATCTAAGCATATATTCCCTCGCCACTTCCTGTAAGAGTTGTAGCTTCATGCTTTGACCAAGAATATCTCTTGAATTAGGCGTATGCCTTTTTTTGTCGTATTTATGCAAACCTGCAGACTGTGTTCCCCAATAGGCCATTACAAACCAAATTTATATTATGCAAATATGGCCAGAAAATGAGCGCAAGGGATGAGAGTTGTACTATTGGGACAATCCAAGGCTGCCAGCAGTATGAATTAATTGTGTCCTGGCATGTTGGGCCGGAGGAAGCAAAAGCAGGAGGGGGTTTTATCCCTCTCGGTGCGGCCTGGAGCTCTGCTGGAGTTTTAGATCTGGTGATTAGGCTGTGAGGTCGAGCTACTCAGCGGAAATCTCCTCTGAATTCTGAGGAAGCGCTGAAGGCATGTTCTTCACTGCATCAGAAGAGGAGGAGAAAAAAGATGCAGGCTCAGATACAGCTGGCCAGTACACAAAAGATGAAAGGACTTCAAGGTCCTTTGATTTGAATCCAGTCTCTCATTGTGAGACTTCTGATTGAACCATTTTAGGGCTGATGCACTTTTACACAGAGCTAAGAGTTTTCTTGCCTTCACTGAACTTTGTCTCTTTATGTTTCAGCTTCTATTTAGCACCTTAAATGTCTCACTTTGCCATAATTATTCAGTACAGCATGTAAAATTAATTTGTGTAATATAAAAAAAAAAAACTATGAATGCCTTTATAGAGCACCTAACCAGGTGAATACTCCATTTTGTAGTATTACTCACAATCCACATGAAAATAACTGGCTGAAATGCAAATTCCCAGGAGATTCAAACTGGAAAGGAAAGGAAAAGGCCCAAGGCTGTATTTCTACCTAAGGCACTGCATTATTCACAAGATAGTCTGCAGTGGGTTTTGGTGAACAGCATGAAAACAACCTCCCATCCCTGATAGACAACTGTATAAATCTGACATGATACACTTACATGTATCCTTCAGCTCTGGCTGCCCTCTCTGTAAAGAGAGCACGCTCCGTATTCTCAACCAATCATATATGTAGGCATTCATGTGTGAAAGCAAGTGTTCACAGCATTAAGTCAAAGATATTGAAATCAATAAAATGTACAGATCAGCAGAGCCCATTGTGTTGAGAAGGGAAATCCCATAGAAAATATACATGCTGTATTTAAATCAAAATATACTGGATGGTTCCATTTCTCACTCACCATCAGCTTTTATATTGAGCTGACCAATTGACCATCTAAGTAAATTGGTTTGTAAAAGAGAGGCAGTGTGTATTGACAGGGGACAAAGGGGACAAAGGGGAGACCAATATACTTCTACACACCAAACACAATGCCATGCTCTCAATAGAGATGTGAAAAGGAATGGAGTCTATCATATATCTGGAATAAATCACGTAGCCATGTTGCTAAGACCCTATACAAGAAACCAAATACAGTACATGCTGCATCAGGGAGCGACACAACACACAGCAGGACATTTTAATATATTGTGATAAGATACTGTATTCCAAAGAACTAAGGCGTCAGTATGCTCATTAAGTGCTGTGTCGAATGGTCTGAAAGCCCATCTTCCCACACCTCTCTGATGTTAGAATTGGGGCGTGGGACAATTTCTTTAAAATGTCTGAAACCGACCATCCAGCATTTACACCCACTTCATGTAGGGACTGGCCCGGTGTGAAGGTGAGCAAGTAAGCAGGCTCTGAACTTCTCTCCCTCTTTTTCATTCTTCAGACAGCTACGTCTGTCACTTTTCGTGTGCACAAAAGAACACTAACACCTGAATGCTTTAGAGGAGAGACGGTCTTAGTGGTGTGCATCATTATCCCCACATTATTGTGGGGCCACTTGGTTCGATGAGCGTGTTTCCCCTAAATGCATTCAACTGCTATATAAAAATCTCCCCAAATGCAATAAACTCACTCTCTCTTCTTTAAGCAGACAGAGTCGGGGACAAGCAAGAATTATAAATCGAACACTCCCAGACATTGCCTCCGCTTAGCAGTCTGTTATTGGTTATTGGTCTCGCTATCTACCTATTACACTGAAGTTTAGCGAAGAGACGAGCTCAAAGGTCGGCCACTCCTCATTATCAAAGGAGGTTCCCTCTTTGTGTTTAAGTCTGTTATTTAGCTAACTGCATCGTCACAGACATACATAGATATATTAAAAAAAAAAAAGGATCAGATATCTTAAGGACTTCTAAACTCTATTATCCGACAATATTAAATTCCACACCGTGCCAACACACTCGCACCGAAATCAATTTGTGGGCGTATTGGGGGTGGGCCTGGGGTAGAAACGTCAGTTCAAATAGATCAAATAGTGACTGTGACAAGGGGGGGGGGGGGGTCATAGTGAGCAGGAGGTTTGCAGTGTGTCACTGAAAAGATGATGATACCAGAGCCTTTTATCAACTTGCTTCATGTTTTCTTCACTCAACAATCACAGCTCTTGTTGTGATACCCACATGGTTTTATTTTGTGCCCCCGATACGCAGACAAAAAGAAAGTTAGGTTTCCATTTTGTTTTGTCCCGTCTTCCCCATACACTGGACCACAACGACATCGTCAATATAAAAATGGTCCACAGTGCAGTAAAGGCTGAGAACCTAAAGACAAAACGATAGATTGATTAAACGTAAAAAATAATTGACAGATTAAAAGACAAAAAAAAAAAAAGATCAGTCGCAGCTCTACTGTTAATAATGCAGATTTCTTTCATTTTGCAGTCCAATCTTCTGAAAAATCACTATCAAGCCTCTCATCAGTCCTCAAGAGTTTAGGTAGCCCTGATCTTAATACTAAACATCTCAACTACTAGAAAATCAGTTCTCTCTTTCTTCATACAACAAAGAAAAGTTACGGCGAGGAACAGTCAACTACAACAGCACACTGTCATGGGAATGTGAAGCTGTATCTGTTGGATCTACTGCATCTTTAATGGGACTTACACAACCCTCAACCCACACCCACTGGAACCTGACTGGATGCCCACCATTGACCCCCCCAACCACCCCCTCCAGACTCAGAATAAGATAAGATATGCATTAAGGTGTTAAGCTTGTCAATATTAAAGTAGTAATTAAAACAGCTTGAAGCTAACATGCTGGCCGTTCGCCATCTGATTCATTTCTTCATGCCTCTGCCATACATATATCCCCTGTGCATGCCTCCAACGTCTCCAGGTCTATTTTCAGGTATGACAGGCATGCTGCAAGACATCCATGACATGAAAATGAGCTGCTTCTAATCCACCATTTCCTTCGAGGTGCTGCTCCTGAAGCAGTTGCGTCTCCAGCACAGCAGTTAAGTCCTCCGCCGGGAATTCTTTAATTGCATCACTTGGCAATCATGACACACTCTGATCCCCTCGGGGAGACGAGTGTTTCTCTCCATTTGTGTCAATCAAATTTGCTGTGCTTAACCTCTGTCACCTGTCACTCATCTGATAAACACTGCAAGTAATGAGGAACGCCAACAGGGGAACTCTTGCTGGGTTTAACAGGCCAGCTGTAGGATTTTCACCAGTATGTAAACACTTAGCATGTATGTTTTACTTAATCAATATAGAAGTTCCATCAATGTTTTAATAGTTTTTCATTTTGTCTTATTAATTCCATTAAGCAGTTTGTAAGGCACTTTGAACTGCCGATATGTATGAAACGTGCCATGTAAAGAAATTGCTTTGCCAGTGTTAGGTAGAAACTTCTTAGCACTAATAATAATAATCATAATTTGTAACGTGTAATGGAATCTCTCTCTGATAAAAGTAATTTCACTTTTCACTTTTAATTACTTCTCAATTTTTAAAACTCACAGCAGAACTTTGAGGCTCAACTTTCAAGCCAACATGGACGAGGGGTCAGTTTTGCTTACAGCGTGTACTTCAGGGTCAATGTCAACTGTTTTCCAGACAGTTTCTTCAACTGTTGTCTCCAGAGTCAAGAGTGAAGTTTGAATCTCAACCAGTGAAATATGGAGATGAAAAGAACTGCTTTTTTTAATGGAGTGAACTATTGCAACATTGGTAGGAAGTATAAATAGTATCCTGTATATCGCCACTCTTGTACGGAACAAAAACTGGCAAAAAAAAATGCCTCAACTGAACTCAGATATTCCATAAAACACATTATAACAGAGTTCATAGCTAAGAACTACCACAAGACATCAAGACACGAGCTTGGAGGTGGCTTACAGTTTACAATTTCCAGCTAAAATTCTCGTCTCTCTAGGAAGTCAATTCAAAATAATGAGTCTCTCCACATTTGGAAGCACCTAATCTCCTCTGCCATTCTTAAATTTGCTAACTCCAGCGTCTTTCCTCCCATGCACTCATCTGTCTTCACCCACTTATAGCAGCTGTTGCTAGGTAACAGTTCACGCCTGCATGTGCATATTAAGTTTCATATCAAAACAATATTCTGTGTGCAATGAATCGGCTATTGAATTAAGCGTCATAGAATGGTTCTGTTGAAATTCTATATATTAGACAAGTTGTTTTTGCTAGTTCAGTACTTTAATATGATTACCGAAAATGTAACTCTGATGCATGACACTATTTTAATAGTAAGGAGAGCAATACAATCACACTAAACTGTTGTAGTGAAGTGTTGTAGTTAGTAGTGAATTAGTCATGTTAAGCCTCAGTCTTTGGGCTGATCTGTCTCCCTCTCCCCTTGTGTGACCCAGAAACCCACAGCTGAACTACTCACAGTTAATATTCTGCTTTGTAACCAAAACCTACAGGGGGTTTCTAATTAGGTAAGGAAACAGTACAACACTGCGAGTAGAAGACGGGATGAGAGGGAGGATACGGCAGGAAGTGTGGAGGAGGGGGCTGATTGGGGAATGAAGAGAGAGGAAGCAAATAACAGGAGAGAGGTGGGAAGAGCGGGGAAGACGGAAGGAAAAAACTGAGGAAGATGACAGGAAGACTGGGGACTTATCAATTAATTATAACGCAACTGCAACTTAGAGTCATAGGAATAGCATGCAGCGAAGGAGTCACAGCGATATGAGGAGAAGTAGAGTGGGACTGACACACCAAGAAGAATATAGAGTACAAGTATAGAAGAGTATAGAAGTATATAGAGATCTGCACAAAAAGGAGGTTGGCTGGAGAAATGTGCACATAAGACCAACAATGAAACTGGATTGAGGGAATGGTGGAGGGGAATAAAAACTCTCACATAGGCCTCTTAAACATGATCCGAGAAGGCAGCAGGGCAGCCTTCCAGCCACCTTGTGCCTACATACCTGCCTGTCAACCCGCCAGCTCTGCATATCCCACAGATGATGTTCCAGAGGGGCCAGGCTCCGTGCCGACACATTCCAACACAGAGGCCCTTTGAGTAGGCATGAGACGGTGGTTATCTGGCCAGGGACCAGTCTGGGTCAGCCAGCGCTGCAGAGCTAAAACGTGCCTAGACTTTTACCACAAAGCCCCTCAGGCCCCACAGTCAATGAGCCCAGAGATTGCTGTGCCGCTTTCACTTTGGGAGCTCAGGATCTGAGAGCGAGAGTGGAGGGGCGAAGCCACGGTGCCTTGGAATGAGAAGTAAAACAAACAGACGTTTTAGCAGAGGATACGGCTGGCTGCTTCTACATCGTGCTAGCCCCTGATGTGTATTCAACATTAGCAGCAACACAACACAGTATATGAGAAACACTGTATCTTCTCTCCTGTCTTCCATGGCTTAAAAAAAATATTTTAAATATGAAGCTGAAATCCGGTTGTTTTAACATTTCTCTGTTTGCACCTATTTGCAATTCGCACAGGCTGTGTAGGCCCTCTCCAAATTATACTTGCAAATGATGCATGGGAGTATTGGTAAGTGGGTTTGCAGGGATGTAAGCTAGGAACCACACAGCCAAACCCAAATCGAACCCCATTGAGAGAAGCATTGCCGAGTGAGCTTAGTCAAGGCAGCTGAGATGCTTCCTTGAAGGCAGCAACAAGCTGCATTAGCAGTGCCGTACAGTATGAATCTCTGTTGTGAGTGGAGCACCTGCATGAAACACCTTCAGGGTAAATACAGAACACATGCCCTCTATTTTACTAGCTTTGGCCAGATGTTGTAGATGAGGGTTAGGGTTAGGGTCCCTTTTGTAACGCCTGGTTTCGGTTTTGGATTCAAGATAAGAAACACTTTGAATAAAACAAGATAAGGGGACATGCCATATTTAGCATCTTTTAAAGCCAGTGCACAGACATGTTGCAACCTCACAGGTGTTTCCACTTAACCTGAGCAGAGGGTGTAATCAGCCAGGGTAAATGAAAACACCTGTGTATGTGCTTTAACTTTAAATGTGCCGTCACGATGGAATACAAATATAGTAAATAAATGAAATTTAAAAAGCAACCAAATTAATGAAATGATCTGCCCTTTTTTCATTATACCCTCTCAGAAAAATCACTATTGACCAGTGAATTCAACCATTTCCCTTTTTAAATACTGTAATGCTATCAGCTTTATCCTGCTCGTTGGCAATGGGAACAGGTCACTACCCTCTAACGTGACGTTTCTGTAGTAAAGCGGTGGACAGATGCTTTAATATCCAACACCTGCATTTGGATAGACTTTTTTGAAGATAAGAAACACACCCAAACAGCATATATGCCATATTTAACATCTTTTAAAGACCTTCCACACACACATGGTACAATCACACAATCAGTCAGCCAGGATTGATGAAAACACCTGTGTGTGTCAGAACTTAAAATGTACTGACACGATTAAATAAAAATACAGCAAACCACTAGAATAAAAAATGTAATTACTGACCACTTGATTGAAGTTTTTTTTTGTAGTCATGGTATGGTAAAACTAGGTTACTAACTTGATCCTTGAAGCCCTTTTTTCTTAAGTATACAACTCACCTGTTTGTGGTCATATAGCAAGATTTTCTCTAACTATTAGCCTCTTCAGTCTGTCTTTTGTCATCCTCTAACATGACGTTTCCATGGTAAAGACTTGTGGGAGGAGTTGATCTCCCACTGTGGCTCCAGAACACGTCACATGAGCCAGCAGACACCTCCTGGTTTACTGGGCTGACTGGACACTTGCTGGGATCACTAACTCCATCAGACACACAGCAAAACTGATGGACAACATGAAGGCTACAAACAACCCACAATACAATGCTCTCTTAAAGTGACAGACGCACTCTGTAATGAACACATGGGGAGACAAGAGCTCCTTACTTGATTAAGAAAGAACATTGGTGTTGTAAATAATTAAATGTCTAATATTCTAATATTCTCATGGATGTTTAGATGAAACAGAGTTTGGTTTTCTGACCACTTTCTAGATTATATGTAGATATCTGCGACTACTGTCTGTACTAGTCACAGTATTTGAACACCTCATCATTTTTATTATTTTGTTTGCATTCGATTCATTGAGCTTTAGTTGATGAAGGTTAACAAATAATAATTTTTTATCTTCAGATTTTACTAAGCAGTAGTCACTACTAGTAGTAGATTCATATTAAGCATAGATTGTGGACAGAAAGCTTTTCTGAAAAACTGAAAATGAAACTCAATTGAGAAATGAAAGCTAGTGGAACAGAAGCACACACTGCAGTGGTATAGTGCAATCTATTGGGCCAATAAATGAATAAAGATTGGGGTTTTTTATCTCTTAGCAATAAAACACATTTCAAATTCTTTTCATCAAAGTTTCATGGCCTTTGGTCATCTGTATTATTCTATTGTGACAGTAGCACAACAGGCTATCCTCTAATTAATTTAGATAAGGCGGGAGTTGAAACAGCAGTGAGGCAGGCGCTTGTGTTTAACTATGCACTGATTCTCTGAAACCCCAGGATCAAAGAATCCAACATGTCCAGGTCAATTTCATAATAGATTCATCAGAGTTGAGTCGTGTGTTTGATTGAATATCTTAAAGCTTCTTGATCACTGCGTGGCCCCCGAAACAGTTCTCCAACATAAAGTGAGTTTTTTTCTCTCTCTCTCTTCAATCAAATCCCAGTTGGCTGCAGGGTGGACATTATCATCACTGCTTCTGAAGCAACAGAAATGCTGATTTGTTTGTTTTTTTCATCACTGATGGCCATTTGATTTTTCTGTAAGCACAATGCATTTCAAAGACCCTCTCTGAACAATTTTAGTCTTAGTGCAGGGTGGCTTCAGGTGAAGTCCAGACTGTGTTGGTGTGATCGGCATACTGAGTGACAGCACACCAATAAAGCAGGAGGAGACAGAGAGGGAGAGAGGAGAGGAAAATGAATGGGAGGTTTAAAATTAAATTATAAACAATGAGAAAAGAAAAAGAAAGAAAAAAGGCATGCGGCCAAAAATAACAATAACGCAGACAAATCATCAATCCGTCTTGATAGAGCCTGTTAGTATTGAACTCTACAAGAGAGGTTTGGTAACACTGTACGAATAAAGAACACAAAATCCAGAGCTGTCATGAGAAGGAAAAAACAATCAGGAACTAATTTTTCAGTTTGGCAGGATGATACACAACTTAGGGGACACAGAAATGTTAAGTAATGGTGAGCTAACCTTAAAGTAATGATGCAACAAATAATATATTAAAGAAACATAACAGCAGAAGACAGAAACAGGTAAACAAAACAAAGTCAGATCACATAAGTGTCACATTTGTCCTGCGTAATTAGGAAGTCATGATTGATTCATTGTTATGTGCCATTAAGCAGCTGATTCTGCGCTTCTTAGAATTAATTAATTAGTAAAGTGGTCAAAAGATTTAGGGATTAAAAATTGGTTCATTAACAGAGTCCAACAGTCCTCAAGCATCTTATTAGACTGTATTGATTCTGAGTTCTTTGTGAACTACTTGTTGGCTATTCATTAATAAGATTTCTTTGTTCTTTGATAATTATTCAGGATTTTGTATATTTTATTGCTGCAGATTTAGATGACAAATTGAAACGTTAAAGCTGCAGTAATCAATATTTTTTTATATTAACAATGTAAGAAGTGACTATGTGTAAAGTGAAAGAGGTTGCTTGTTGTAATAAACCCACAAATAATTATCACCCAAACCTGCAATCCCTCTCTCTTAACGCTCTCACCAGGTTGTTTCCAGCAGCAGCAGGCAGCTGTTTTCTGCGGGAACAAAACCCACAGTAGTTTACAGTACACTACCTGCCCAGCACCAAACAGCAGAAAGACAAAGTCAGCGACTAGCTGGTGAACATATTGGAGCATTTAGCAGCTACAGAGCCAGATATTTCCCCCAGGAGTTGGTGAAGACCAAAACAGAGCTAAAAGGAGAGTGAATATTGAATGTACATACGCCAGTTGGTGTATACATGCACCGCTTTCCATCCATCCCTCCATCATCTATACACTGCAGGTGTACAGGTATCTCAGCTCACATTTCACCCCGGACAGGTTGCCAGTCTATTACAGGGCTGACACATAAAAACAAACATTCTCATTAACAGTCACACCTATTGGCAATTTTAGAGTCGGCAATTCATGCCTAACCTGCATGTCTTTGGACTGTGGGAGGAAACCAGAGCATCCAGAGGAAAACAACGTGAATATTGAGGTTAGTCCTCTGTTTTTCCCAAAAGAAGTTTAGTTTAGTTTGGTCTGACTTATCGATTTTGAGAGTCTGTCTGCTAGAATGTCCAATGTTGACTCCCAGTTTTGTCATGGCAGCAGCCTCATCATTATAGCACTGCATTTTTCTGTCCACTTCCCATTCCCATGGCCCGTTTCTAACATTTCCTTTCATTTCATACCTTTTCATTCCCTGCCTTTTTCAGCAGTCCTCAGCCATTCCACTCACCTGACACCACCTGCCTGCACGCCTGCTCCCAATTCCCTCGCCAGCTTCCCCAGTATATATACTGTGCCTGCCCACAAACACTAGTCCCTTGCCAGATTGTCTATTGTGCCACTGTAGCCAAAGTGGTTGAGCTTCTGTTCTTGTTTGCTTGCATGCTAGTTAATGATTCTTTGTTGACAGCCTGCCTGCCTGATGTTGGACTTTGCTTGGAATTTCAACCAAATAAACATAATTTTAATCCTACCTTCTCTGTGCCTGAGTCTGGCTTTGGAGTCCAAGCATCCTTTACCAGAAACATTAGTGGTAGGTACTTCTGACACTGACTAATCCTTCTGTTGTAACCCTAGACATCAATTGTGTAATGAGTCGGATCAGTGGGTTTAAATAGTATATTAGTACTTCAATCTACTTACAGTTCCTCAAAACCACTATTGTTCAGCTTCACACCATGAAAAATAGCTTTAAAGGAAAAGGTGTTTCTCTCAGAGGAAATGTGTATGCATTCCTCTGCATTATGAATGCATGAGGATCTATTGATTAAGGCTGGCCTCCACCTTAGCTTTGTATGAAAGCGAAACCTGCCAAGTGTTTTGAACACCTTGAAAAGTGTTGCATAATTATACATCTTTACCATTACATCAGTCCATCAGTGCTCACAGAAATCTGATAAATCTGATCTAATTATTTCTTAATTCACAGGGATGATTATGACATTCCTGAGGCGACCTTAATGAAATTAGCTGTTTGATTAGTGATTTCACACAGTGTAGTGTACATTGTGTTTCTGCCTCGTTAAAAAAGCTAATGAATCGACTGCTGCACTGAACCAGAGGACTCACGCGCATCCTCCCCGGGTGTTACCCCCATATTTAAAATTCAAATGAGTTTTTGCCCTTCACACCACAACAGAGCCCCTGAAATCTGATTCGCAGGGTTCACAGCACCATGCGTTGGTCAACAGTGTTATCGCTGTCACTAAACCTTCGCCACAGTGTGAGTCTATGCATTGCGCACAGTCATCATTGCTGTGCCCCAACAACTGAGCAGCCTGGCAGGCCTGAAATTAGATGCAGCATCCCAGCAGGAGGCCGGGCAGGTGGTCCCCAGAGGCACGTGGTCCCCTGGCTGATTGCTGAGCTGAAGCTCTGATGGAGAAGGTAATTAAAGGAGATGAGAGCATTAATAGTGCATGAGGCTGTGTGTGTGTGTGTGTGTGTGTGTGTGTGTGTGCAGGGAGCTGGTTGAATGGGGAGCAGGATGGTATAACGTTGGTCTGGGTCTCATCTGTAACACATTATTTCTCTCTGTCCACCTACATGAGAGTCTAAAAACATACAAAAGGCTTCAGTGCCCATTAAACACTGAAGCACACTCACACAACCATTCATAAACCACATATGTGAACAAGTCAGAAAGGTCAGTCATGGGAACATGCAGGGGGTGTTCATCTTACATTAACGCCCTCCACAGCCGCTGCTTCCATGGCTACCACAGAGACACACAGAAACACGCACACTTAGGACCACACATTCGTATCAAAACGAAGACAACACAGATGACACACACACACAAAAAAAAGAGCTTGCATCAATAGTAAGTGCATATACTCTACAGTAGGTAACAATACATGTGTGTTTGCAAATCCAGGTGTTTTTCTCTGTCCAATATGTTATGTGGATTCTTCTGTCAGTAGCCTATGGTAATACTTTTCCTGTCTGTGAGCTGTCAGAGCCTGAGCAAGAATATGAGAAAAGACATTGGGAACACTGCAGACGGTGTGATTGTGAGAATGAATGTGAATGTGTGAGGGAGTCAGAAACAGAAGCGGAGATAGAGAGACAGAGGAGAGTTATGTGGTTAACAAAAATGTATTCTTCCCCCAGTGCATAATTTGGTCTTTAGGACAGATTTTTTTCTTTTTTGGGGGGGAGGGGGTTCAGGTGTAGCTCTGCCTGGACAGGCAAGGATAATCAGAGCAGAGATGCAGAAACTCTAAGTGAACTTTGCAAAGTCTACCAGGCTCACTCAATACAAGCAGGAGCTTAAGGAGAGCAAGGGAGGCACACACTGTTGTTCTGGATTTACCATGCTAAATGTTTTTAGTCACGCAAGGATTAAGAACAACAAAGCCACTTTAACACCGGCACCCTCCATTTAAAATGTTTTCATGCCTGGCAGACTCACCTCGACTCTTAAAAAGGTACAATGCTCTAAAGATAGATGGATAGGTCTACCTTTACAAGCAGACTAGACCTCCTCCTGGTTGATATTCATTGTGCGAACGGAATAAGTGAGAGTTGTAGTCATATTCAAGTTTCCCTCCACTTTAATGACCTCCTGACTCGCCAAAGGCAAAAAAATTTCTGATATCTTTATCCAGAGATATCACGGGGATGTTAAGTAGACTAACTTGTCATTCCCTTCGCCCCTCGAGGTCTTACGGCTCAGACCCAGTTCATATCAGTCAACACGTTCGATGCAAAGGTTTATGATCCCCGGAGCTGTTGTCTGAAAGATGTAACAGAGGAGCAGAGCAAGTTCATGTTCATTCAGTGCTCTAAGGTGAAAAGAAACTCTGCACTAAACTTAATTGGTCATCACTTCCAGTGTTACAGGCTTCTTTTTATGTACGTTTGTTAAAGAAAATCACAAATGGTTACTTAAAGATGTAACGCACAGAAAGTATGCAAATGTATTAGAAATTAACATGTGTGCCATACAGTTTCAAAAGAGATCCCACCGCTGTAGTTGGTTGTTCATCACTGCGTATTTGTAAACTGCAGCAGCAGCCAGAAACAAATGTGTTTCAGCCCTCAGCATTTGTCAACTTTCCCAAACACATTTGTTTCTTTGCCTGCTGCTGCGCATTAGAACAACACTGTGATGTGTTTTGTAAGTGTGTACACTTCATCTTTCAAATGTTTGGGTTTGACCAGCCCATCCTTATTTGATGTGATCATTCATCGGCTCATGATGGCAGGCCAACAGGCATAAAGGTCACCTCTAAACTATTGGTTTGGCCACACGAGCAGCATGCCTTTAGGGATGACGATGTCAGTCGGTTCATCACGTTGGTCCTATATCTCAACTCTCGGGATGTATTGCCTTGAAATTTTGTACAAACATTCATGCTTCCTTGACAATGTATCCTAATGACTTTGGATCCCCTGACTTTTTCTCTAGTGCCACAATGGACATTTGTGGATTTGAGAGAAATGTCTTGACAACTATTGGATGGATTGCCATGAAATTTGGTTTCGACATTCACGTCCCCCTCCAGAGGAATTGTAATAACTTCTCATCGAAAAGCCAAAATTTCAATTTCTCCAAAACTTTGATTTATGACCAAATACCTGCAAAACTAATAACATTCCCATGAGCCTCAGCTGTACTTTGTGTTCAGCTTTATTAGCCAGCTATGTGTACACAAACCTAATAGTGCTAATTAGCAAATGTTAGCATTGCTGAAAGATGGCAACAACAGTAAACACTATACCAGCTTAACATCAGCATGTTAGCATGCTAAAGTTAGCATTTGGTCAAAGCTGTGTACAGCGTCAGGTGTGATCTTGACTGCATATTTTCAGTATGCCTGGGTGTGAGATTGAAAAGTACACTCTTGGATGCTTCTAAAGTTGGTGTCAGCTTTTGGTTAATATATACTTATCTGCATGGTGTAGTATTAAAAGAACACAAAAAACAGCACATTTGGTTGGAGTAGTTAATTATACTCGGTAAAATACTTACGATGCTTATAAATTGTGTTCAGAACAGTCAACAAACTGTAAATAGCAAGTTTCACACCATGTAGGTATTTTCATTCACTTCAACTCTTCCATTTTTGGTGTAGTGTGAACATTATTTCAATTATCACTCCCCACTGCAGAGGATGACAGCGTGTAGAAAGTACCACATGCCACACATTTGTGATGCTCAGTATATTTTAGGATGTACTACTTATTTCCCACTTCCCCTAAAGATTTCTTGTCGACATTTTTACTTCACACAGTGACTTCCCACATTTCCTAGAATGACTTTCAACGACTTGTAGAAATAATGGGTGAAATTGTTGAATTTAGCTGTGGGTTATAGTGGAGAGAGAACTAGTGATGCGGGCAGGTATAGCAATAACATAATGAGACCAAGACAGTGACACTGCATGTCTTCTCAATTGCATCACGGTCTATTAAAGGTGCTGCTGCTGGAGGAGAAACATCTCTGCTGCTGTTATCTTCTATTATATACAATCTGTGGTTCTCCCTGGATGACAGTTGACTGTTGACTGAAAATATGTGCTTAAAGTGTTTAAATAACCCTTAAACTTTATGATTATGTTGCTTTAGATGACTGAAAAGGCTTTTTCGACACTATTATGGGTTCAAACGAAATGTCTCACATTCACAATAGTAGCCAATAGTTTTGTTTTAACACCATTATTTTCCTGTAAGCACACATTTCGTGCCATTTGTTTCGCTATTTCCTTCCCATAAACTGTTTTTTGTACACGTTCAATGTCTGGGTGATTTTTCTTTCGCATGTTTTCCAGTTTGAAATCTACTACCATGGCTTAAAAAATATAAATAACTAGGTTTTAAAACATAAATCTACACAAAATCAGCCTCCTGTATAATTGTATGAGTTGAGAAGATTCCTGATTTTCTCTCTGGGCACTTGTACGTCACAGATTAAAATCTTGAATCGTTGATTTGTAGCCTTGAGAAAAGTCAGTCATGTTTACAAATTAGAATTACAGCAGCCCAAGGTCATAAAATGAACAAGAGTCATTCTTATTTATAATGGATCCGAGCTTTAATTTTGATGGTGGAGGAGTTCTCTCCAGGAAACATTGAATTTCAAATTTCCTCATAATGTGCTCCTGACCATGCAGCGAAGGCTAGAAAATGAGTTACTTGAAGATACAGAAGGTAACAATGCTGAACTGTGGAGTATAACATGCCTGGAGGGTGTTTTATCATCTCTCCACTGGTGAACCAGTTACTTTATACAAGTCTCTATGTGTTGCCAATGTACAATGTGTGATTGTGCTAATTCAAAAACACTCCACCTTTTCCCTGGATTCTTTATTATACACCCGAAAGACATTTGGATTTTCATGATGATGCAAAGGGATAAAAGTTGTTTGGAGCGATAAGGAGTCAAAAATGCTCACATACTGTAGACATCTGAATAAATTCTAGTGTTGTCATGAAGTCTGAAGTTGTAATCAGTAAGACTGGAAGCAAAATACTACACTTGGGAGATGCCGGCCTGAAAGTTTGCCTCGCTCTAAACTGTTAACACTCTCACAGGGAATAAACTGCTTGTGTGCAAGTGTCATCAGCTTAAAGGAAAATCCAAAATCCAAAACAGGGTAACGAAAGAAAAAGTTTCTCTGAGTAAAAGCTCTCAGCAGGTTAGTCCAGTTTAGAGTGTTAAGAAAATCCTAAGCAGTCCGGCAGCGAATCCATTCAGGCAAAATAAAATGCAAAATATATTCCAGTTAGCGACAGAGGAGACAAAACACTCCCAGGTCGATGCTTTCCTTTGTTAAAAGCATAACCACAAACTTTTCCTCACCCTCGGGGGCTAAACTGTTTTTATTTATTTATTTATTTTTATTTTGTTTAACTATGAAAAAGTTTCACAGTTCCTTTCTTCCTTATTTCCCCGACGTTCTTGCTCCTCTACCTTTGTAGTCAACAAGATGCATCTCAGGAGTATCACTGTCCTCCACCAACAAGGAATAGGTTCACCTATTTCCATTGCATTTGTCATAATGTTGACAAATTTCACATAAATATATTAGCAGCTATTCATTCAGTGTTATTCTGCATTTACCATTAATCCATCTTCATCCTTTCATGCAGGTATTTTTTTAACCTGTAAGACTTTATTTTAACCAAATGTATTTAACGTTATAGGCAGTATATAAACACCTAATAACTGGTTAATGACATATCATAACAAAGTATAATGTAGCTGTATGCAGAGATAAGGACTATAATAGATAGAGCTATAATAAATATTTTTATATTAACGATGGATCACATGGCTATGCTAACGTTGTTCTGTATCTGTTTGATGTTATTAGGCACTGTATTCTAACAAATTCACTGCATCGATTTAAAAGGTAAGCCAGTGTTTTAAATACAGCATAACTCTCCCTGTGACACATCTGTACCAATAAAAAGATTTGTTATGATATAAAATATGTCCTCACATTTTAGATTAATATGAATCGTGAAGTGTATTATATATATTCATCAAATGTTTATTTATAAATACTACATTTTCTCTATTCGTTACAACTGAGAGAACTCCATCTGCTGATGAAGGCCATGAGATGCTGCTGAGTGGACCTTAAGTTAAAACATTTTTGCCAAATTACTTTTTCCGAGGTCAAAAATGAACCTTCAAGCTCAAAATGTCAGCATGAACATTAAAAAACATTTATAAACCCACCAACAGTTAATAAATACTTTATAACACACTCTAAAGATCTCTTCGTGTGTAATCATATATCATTAAACATGATTACAGCTATGTTATACTGTGTAATCAAAAATGCATTAACTGTTTATATACCAGTTATGGATGCTTCATAATTGAAGTTAAAATTGATGACAAAAATGTTAACACTCTGACTGTCCTTATAACTGTTTAAAACTACATTATAGTGTTTAAAAGTGTTTAGAAATACAAAATAGTGGGGTTAAAGTAAAGTGTTACCTATAAAACATTTCTCAACTGATATTAAAACAAAAGTAAGTATTAAAACATTTTTAAAACGTCTTCATGGTTTGAGTCTCCAGGTTTGTGATAATGCCTCGCTCTCACTTCCTTTACACATTTTACATTGAATTCAGCAAATCCTCCACAAAATCTTATTCTCTCTGGGTTAGGGTTAGGGCTCTGCAGACTGCAGAGCAAAGTGCTAAAGTATCCCGGGAGTGCAGTGTTCACAAAATTGCCTCTACTCTATATATGATAACTTCAACAAAATCTGTAGCTTACATTTCACAGCGCATGTAAGTTTCTCTGTCAGGTGGTGAGTTACACTTACTGCTGCTGTTTCCTGAGCTGTTGTAAAACAGTGCAGTGTGTAAGTATAACCTAACAATGCTCTGGATTTGGAGGATGGTGTGAAGTTCTACTTTATTACCCCCCCCCCCCCCCCCCCCCAAAAAAAAAAAAGCCCAGGCTCCTTGGGGCTCTGAAGTCAAACTCTGCAAAGCACCATTTAGCCACCTTCTCTGTGATGCTGAATGTTTTACTTGAAGAGGATCTCCCCCAGGCGCTACAGCCTCGCAGGGCACCCTGCCACAGGAAAGGATTAATATTAATTCCTTCCAAATTACTCAGAGATTCAATTATGCAAGATAATGCAAATACTGAGTCTTTCAGGTCTGTTTTTTTCCTACACACATACACAAAAGACAAAACAATCTGCCAATTGGAGCAGCATTGTCTGACACAGCCATTTTTTTCTCTTCTACTTGTGTGCTCCCTTAGTGAGCTGGCTTTCTGTCTGTGTAATATCCGGGTGTAAGGGTAATGACATCTGGGAGTTATTGCCACTGCTAATGTATAATGAAACCAAAACTTTGCCATCAAACGCAGCTTCAGTATCACAAGCCCTTTTCGCCTTGTCATCTCTCAGTGCTGCATTGAAAGTTTTGCCTAGCTGAACGCCAGCCCCCCCAGGGGAAGTATCACAGGGACCATTAGATCGGAAAAAAGGAGGTCTTCAAACTCTGTTTAGAGGCTTCTGCTGCTGATGTTGTGGTTTGCTTTTCTGAAAGCCACAGGGGTCTGTGCTAGTTGGGCCGGCATGCCCTCAAATGCTTCACACTGGCAGTTAATCACTTTGATCTCCAGCAACAAAACTGGCCAGGCCAGGTGAGAAAGAAATATATAAGAGAGAGGAAAGAAAAAAAGACAGACAGAGAGAGAGAGAGAGAGGGGGGGTAGAAAGAAAGTAATGGAGTGAGATATAGCTAAACAGATTTTTCTCCATGTGAGTTTTATCAATATATATTTTCAACATAAAATTGACTTTTTATTTGTACAGATATTATAGCTTCCTCAGAAAGAAGGCAGTCGATGAGACATTACCTGTAACACTTCATTAGTGAACAGTACACAGGCTACTGTGGGACATAGTCAACGTCAAAACAGGGAACGTGTCACCCAGTCTGTTACAGTCTGTAGTTTTTTTTGAGGAAAAAAGAGTAGAAAAGAGGAACTGTTTGCAGACAGTTATGAGAAAGGAATCAAATATTACAAATAGATTTTTTTATAAACTGTGTAAAGTTAGTGGCCAATTAGCAATCAAGCTAATGAACTTGTGAACGACCTTACTGTTAGCGGCTAAGCTAATAAGCTTGTGAACTTCTTTGTCCCGCGTTAGCTTGTGAACTTATCTGTACCGTTAGCGACAAGGCTAACGAGCTTTTGAACAAACTGTGAAAACTGCTTGTGTAATGTCTTCTGTGGCTCTGGAGAAGCTTCGTCTCTGAGTCTGAGAATTTTTTTGGCATCCCCTGAGCCATCTCCGCTTGCACTTGCTATTGAGTGCATTATGGTAAGAGTAGTATCCAGTGTTTTTGGATCTTGATGCAGAGGGACTAAAGGTCAGGATATATCAGCCTCTGCTGCATCGATTTTTACCATTCTTTTCTAAAATGTCTCCTGTGAGTCCCTCAACTTCAAGTGCAATACTATATCACTGGAGTACCCCTTTAAAAAACAATAGCCCCAGTAGACAGAAATAATCTCCCACTGAAGCAACCTGGAACTGTGCTGTACCCTATTATCTACGATCTACTGTGAAAATAAATGTGTTTCAGTAGTTAAACATGGCAGGATAAATTACAAGTACAGGTGGGCACCATGGAGGGCTAGGGATGTAAGATACTTCTAAGATAAAGACACACTGAAACGGTCTGATTCAAATCGGAGCGGCCAGGGCTCAAACTCTTTCTCTGGCTGTGTTTCCTGAAAATCACCCTTCAAAGGAGAAATCAGGAGGAGAAATCTTCACAATGTCTTGTTAAATGCTATTATTATATTCCTTCTGCTGGACAAATTTATCTCTATCTCTGCCTTGAACTTTGTGATCTCAGGACCAACACAAACACACAGATGCTGTGAATTAGTGAAGTGTCCCTGACCTCCTCATAATGTTATTACAACCCAACCCACACTTTTAGTCTCCTTTCACAGCAACCAGCCTCAAAAAGAAAGAAAATTCAAAACACTAAAGAAAATCAGAGACAGACTATTATCCAGCCGCAGATTTGTGAATGTGTATTCTGAGGGTGTTTGGGTGTGCTGTGGAAATTGCCTTGTGGATGTATGCAGTATATGTGTTTATACAGAAGCAGGTGTGTGTGCCAGTGATTTGTGCTATGCATTGAAATGAAACTCTTTGCAGTGGACCGACTGAAGGGGCTTGCAATAATGTCCGTCTCAAATGAAAAACCTCCTGTCCCCTTAACGTGCACACACACACACACACACACACTGCTCCCGGCCCTACTGCATACACACAGATGGACAGGCATAAACACACATTCACAAACAGCAACCCTGCTGAGCCCACACAACACTCATCAGCCTCCACCCTGCCGCCACAGACAGAAAGAAGGCTGACTGAGCCTGGAGGTGGAGAATAGCAAAAGGCAGCGGCAGTGTGGGGTAGTGATACTACCACTCAGCTCTGCTCCTCATCTGGCTTGCCCGTGGACAAAGCCCATCCGTTAGAGTGCAGGTCACGCACACCCAGGAATACAGATGGGCTGGTGAGTCTTTCTTCCCTGCCACTCAATGATTTAAGGGGTGAGATTAAACAAGAGGTGCTACCTGCACATGTGTGAGCAGAGAGGGATGTGTACCGCCTTTGTTTTGTTAGGATGTTGAATGCATTTGTGTTTACGCATTCGACGCAGTGCAAGCGCACCTACTGTCACTGTTACTGCGAGGCGTTTGTAGGCCTGTGTGTATTTTCTCATACGCCTGGCTGACTGTGTGTTTACCTGCAAATGTGTGCATATATGTGTGTGTGTGTGTGTGTGTGTGAGTGAGTAAACAAGACACCAGTGAAAGCATGCATTTAGGCTGCAAAGCACAGTGTGCTGTGGCAGCAGAATAGGGCATCGCCGGTGGACAAACAGTTTGAATAAATCCTTAGTGGTAAAAGCGAAATACACAACTCGGGCTCTATTACCGCTCGGCAGTGTGGTCAAGTGCAAAGTTCTTCATTCAGTTGACAGTGTGATGCTCAGGGTTGGTTCTAGGTTCTCCTACAGTTCCAAGATAATACGCTCAGCTCAGCTTCACTGTTTACCCTCTGACTTAATCTGTCTTGACGTACAAATTGAAGAGCAGGAGTTAGGGGTTTTAAGTGCTGTAAAGTAACTAAGTACAATTACTCGAGCACTGTTGTTAAGTACAGACAAGAGCTACTTGTTCTCTCTTAATGCTAATACATATTGCACTTCTTTCTCCACTGAATTTATTTGACTGCTATTATAAAAAAAAATGTATTATTAATGCCCAAATAGAGTACAAAGTTGGCTTAAGTAGCTCCACCCCAGCTACAATATTAAAATACTGCTTACATGTTAATGCATCAGTAATAATCCAATAAGATAATAATAAATACTGTAAGAGGACAGTCTGTGTAATGAGTACTTTTGATGCTTTAAGCATAAGTCTGGTGATTTTATATATTTTTCTTATTGTCAAAAAAAAACCTTGAAAAGAGAAAAAAACTCCATTGTTGCTGAGTGACATGCTCCTTAATTACATTGAACATGGGCACTGTAGTTTATTTTGAGTTGATCCCACATACGTCGTCCTGTTGCCATAAATACTCACTAGGGCACCAAATCTGCGACATAATATCATCCGCGTGCACTACTTCACCCTGTTTGTACAAAACTACACTGCTCAGGTTGTTTAGGAAATTACTGAGCCTTTTTTCACCTTTTTTATGAATTTGTGAGAGAGTTTTATTTAGGTCCTCTGCAGGAACCAACGGGATTGGGGCTTATGTCAGTGGTTACCGAATTGTAAATAGCATTCACGGCAACTTTCAAGTGGTAATTATGACTGGGAAACTCAGATTCCGCTAAATAATTAATCTAATAAAAAATAAATAATCCTTTAAAAAGAATATGCAGAGGCATATATTGGCATGCAGATGACAGACTGAACATTCGGAGGTACAACTGTGTGCTTGATTCGTGTTTCACTTCATGAGTTGTATAATTCTCATTCCTATCATATAATCTACATATTGATTTTTAATAAGTATTCTACCTAAATGCATGTTTTACGTTGATTGCTTTGAATGTATTAATTATGTTAATGTTATGTTAATGCATTAATGTTCATCATGTAATGTGTTATGTATTGTATGTCAGGCGTGGGCCTGGAAGACTAGCTGATTGCCGCGGCATTTACATAAACAAAGAGAGCCAAAGTGCCTCGTTCAATGTAATTACACCCTCATTTAGTGCTACATCGTCCGGTGAGGTGAACACTACCAAGTCCTTAACATGAGAACTTTTCCCCATCTTTCCCGTCCATCCAACATGACCTGAACGCAGCATTAGAGCAAAAAACTGAAAGTATCCAAGAGACTACACAGTGGCTGCGTACATGCTGGCTTTGGTATTTTTATGGGATTTGTTGACAATATGAAAAAAATATATATTGCCAACCTTATCTTCTATTTACATTTTGCTGACAATACTTCTGTACATTTTCTGAAGTAAAAATTTGAATGTGGGATAATTTTTACATTGTGGTATTGCTATTTTTACTTAACAGAGCTGAATACTTCTTCCAGTATTGTTTACAAGCCAAATGCTCCAGTTGATCGTCTAATAGAGGAAGGGCGAAGGGCTTGAAGTATTACATCTAGTAAACACACGCTAGAAATGCTGCGATATGAATAAAATTTCTGAAAGCCAAAAGCCAGATTGGAGGAGTCTTTTTCTTTTTTAAATCTTCACCCACATAACTGTCATCAGAAGCACCAAGAGCTTTTCAGATTTAAGAGACGAACGGGTCTGCACGTTCCCGTCTGTTCTTCATGCGTTGGTACAGGCGGTAAAATGTTTCCGTCATGTGACAGCTTGATTTAAATTTATTGAATAAAGGGAATTGATGGTCAGCAACTATTGAGTCTCTTCATAAATGTTGCACCACTCTGGTGTGTGCGTGACTGCATCAGCAAGACGAGGGCGTTTATCTCTCCAAAGACAGCAGAGTTCTTACAGCTTGAGGGGAAATCAGTAGGCAACACCACTGATGAGAAGATACTTGAGTGTGTGTGCTAGTACACAAAATGATGTGTGGGTGTGTGCACTTCACTTCAGCCATTCAGGCGCTGCGGTCAGAGGCTGAGTACTCACACCATCTAGTGGCATTCAGGCTTTGTATCATTCTGCCTTCAGAGAGAACAGCAGGAAGACGAAAATAAAAAGAAAAAAAACTATATTTATACCTGTAGACTAATCTCCCACGCAATGTTTCCATTCACAACAACGCAGGGATGATACAAAACTGGAAGAAATGGAGTCACACAGAGTTAAACAGATCACTTTTGTTGGGAGTAGATCTCGCAATAAACAACACCACAGGAAACAAGAAGACAACAGGTTCTGAAAAAGTAAAACAGCATGATGAGCACAGGGGAGAGAAAAGACAAATGAGTGGAGTCCGGAAGAAAATGTGGACAGAGACAGAGGGAGATGAAAGGATGAACGCTGGGGAAGCTGCAAAATTACGTTGCAGTTCTCCCCCTTAGGCTGTGCAGCTTCACTGGGAGGCTTTTGATTGGCAGGTGGGAAACGTTAATCCCTGTGCTCCGCATCCTTTTCTTCCTCATTCTCTCTCAGTGGAGGACATCCTATCCTATCCTGGTTAACCTATAGGAAACGCTGTGCTTTTTCTCCTCGTGTTGACTCCCATCCACTTCCTTGCCACTGATCATCACAGGGGGAATAGCTCGCTCTTCCTTAGACGTCCTACAACTGAAGAACTGTCATGTATAATGTACAGCGGCGGATGAAAGGCAGAGGTGCCTGTCATCTACATGCTCCTTGGAATTTAAATCTGCATCCCCTCCACAGTCTAATCGTGTATTTGCATGTTGTGCGACACGACATAATTACATGTTATTTGTGCACTGTTTACCAAAGTTGTTACCCCGTCTTGTCAATTGCTGACGCTTCAGGTTTTAAGCCTGCATTTGTCCCCGCTTGTTGTATCACGGTTGACACAGCTGTCGCCTGCATGGAACCCGCGTTGCCAGATAGTATTTCACTACATTCCCCAAGCTCCCCCGAGCTATTTGTAAGTTTGACTCTCGGCTGGGAACTGCAACAAGAATCTTTTGTTTCCATTATGCAGCAGTCAGTCAAGCTGAGGGGCCGTGTCCACAAACTGTCACCACTGAACGCTGTTAAGTATACCGACCACGCTTTGGACTCTCGCTCTATGCCAGCCAGTTTGTCTGGGAGGAAAGAAACGGGGGTTGCATGCACACACACAGAACCATCTCTCACCACACACACGCCCCCACTATCACTTATAGCCTTGTAGGGTTACAGGCACAGAGACAAGCTAGAATACAAAGTTAAGCATTCAGCGGCTGCTACACGCATGAATACCAAAAGGAAACTAAACATCACTTCTGTTTGGTAAAGTGTTTACCTCCTGTAGCTCTGAATGCATAAAAAAAAAAAGCGTAACTTACAAGTCTGGAAATGAACAAAAGCACTCCTGTTGTTCAAACAATTCAAGGAAGAAAACACATAGGGAGTGTACTGAAAGTAGCAACTTTTTTTTTTCTTTTTGAGATACAACTATTTACATGTAACCAAAGACAATGTCCTTGAAACGGGTACAAACAATTTTTTTTTCCTCTTCCTGCGCATTTTTGTTTTTCCAAATGACAACTCAGAAATATTGTATAAAATAAAAATATCAGCTTCAGGGAAAAAAGTAGTCTAAGCATTTTAAATGTCCATTAACCGCTATGTACAGGAGTATTTACAATCTAAAATTCCATTCAGACCAGAATTTTGCAAAGTAATTAACAGTAAACACAGTTGCAGTCATGTTCACTGCAGCCCTACAAACCAGATAAAACTAATCTGCTTATACAGGTATGGCTGTCATTCAAATCAGTGATAGTACATGTGAGCAGTACAAGGCGGATGCGTTTCCAAGGTTCGTGTGCATCATTACAGGTAAAATGACACCACAAAAGAATAAATAAAAAGGGAGCTTAACACATGTTGTTCAATGCAGAGACAGCATGATACAACGAGTAAAAACATGAAGCTCCATGTGGCTGGACATACGGAAACATGAAGCCATCAGGAGATGTAGCCGGATAACGTGAGCATAATAACGACTTTTCCGATTGTATTAAATGCAGCAGGTTCGGATGCAATCTGCATGAGTTTAAGCCAAAACCATAAAACCTGTCACTTACATGTACTATGTCCAGCCACTGAGCTGCCTAACATGGAATATATTCTAATGAAACATGATGAAACTTTAGACACAAATGGCATCTCACTAGGTAAAGGCTTTGCATTTACAAAGGAGGAGAAAGCATTAAATTAAATAAAATTTAAAAAATGAACTTCATTACAAATTCAAAAAGGAAGCACAACCATCACATTTTTAGCAATTCATCACATCTGTTATACCTGTGAGTTTAAATGCATACTGTAATTACACACTGTTGAATTAATAGGAATTTAAATAATCTAAACAAACTAAAATATGACCAAATTGATAATAAAAGGGAGGGAAATCCAAAATTCATAATCGCATGTCATTTCCATGTGCCATGATCTGTCAAATAAAGGTCATCCCATCACAGTCAGCATGTCACGCAGTTCTGATTTCTTTAAAACTAATTCATAATTTAGGTGAAAAAAATGCCCTCAAGGAAAAAAGAAAAATCTAAAAGCATGTGAGAGAACGCCTACGTGACTCGCTAATTCGCAGTTTACAAAATAAACGGGCACAATGAGAACATAAAAATTAAAAGCTTAAAAATACTCTTCCCCCTGCACATTCGGGCCAATTGCAAACATGTACATGTAAATGGGTGTATGCATTCCACACAAGTTTACACATAGAGATGTCATTCTGACATCCATGAAAATGATTGTTTTTCATGCTGATCAATTATTTCACCCTTGGCTTTGATGTGGATGAGTAGAGATTAAAATGTAATGATCCATAAAATTTGATTTAGAGGTTCACACTTCAGCTAAGCGGTCTCTAATCGAGACCAGACAGCGGGCAGGAGGCTCCATTTCAGCCGCCTGTTGCCGTCAAACCTTTTGGGAGGTCTGCTATGACATTCCACCGAGTATTTTTTGAAACTTTAGCTTAGCCTCTGCCTGATTCTCCGTTACCTGAGGATGAATCTCGATCTGACACTGAATGTGGCGTTAGTTGAGTGGAAGTGAAGGGATCTGCATGTCTGTCAGCTAGCAGGGGCTTTGGTTCAGGCTGTGCTCCAGAGAGGGAGTGAAACTTTTATATTTGTGTGTTTTTACACGCACATCAGCGTACGCCTTCATCGATGAAAATTCAGGGTGATCTGGTGAAGTCAAGGGAATGCTGCCGAGTCTCCAATGACTCTTTGTAGCTCCTGTCGGACAGAGGCCACCAGAATAGCCTGGGATCCCTTTAATGTGCAGAGTGAGAGTTCGCCGTCTGTTAACAGTGCTCCAGGTAGTCGATGACCCGCGAGATGGACTTCTGTCCTGTGGTGCCCATTGCACACTGTGTGTGGAGAAAAACAAAAACATTGAGTGTGAGGGTGGTAACATGTACTACTGTACTTGTGAGGTCTTAAGACACAAACAGCGAGGATTTTTGAGGACGTCTGAGCTTCTGTTCACTTGAAAAAGCGATATTTATGAAACAGATGGCTCCAGTCTTCAGTTCCGACGGGATGAGTCACATTCAAAGCTGCTGCAAAATGCACATCTGCGACTGTGAAACTGTTCAGTTTAACATTAAAGCTTGAATTATCTTTAAATAACCATTCACATGCACTACTTGAATTATACTGCTTGGATACACAAAAATCATATTTAATTAATAACAATGTATTGATCACATGTTGTATTATAATGGTACATTACTGCCACAGTATTTTATAAAAGCTAAGTGCCACTAGAGGCTGCGCAAGTGATTTTAGGGCTAAGAAGCTATTGAGAGATATTCTAAATGAGCAACAATCAGAGAGCTTTTTCATTTATTGGTCTTTAACGCAGCGATTAAGGAATGCATAATGTCTGAAATGGCTGTAATGAAATAAACAGAAATAAAAGCTTCCATTTTCATCCAAAGTCTAGTATTTTCTCAGAAAGGAGCTGAATGACGATGCAGAAAAAGAGTACCAAAAACTGCATATTATACATTATATGTGAAACTAAAGGGAAATGTGGTGTACAGAGTCACTGGTCAGCAAAAATGTTTATTTGATCCAGGCTCTGCACAGAAATGCTCAAAGGGTCCAATTAAAAGGCTTTTTGTAACTTTTGCCTGCAGGTACGTGCCTGCACGTTTTATGGTGTTTACAAAAATCTAATTGATTTGGCACTATAGTATAAGACTATCGTTTAATGTTTCTTTTATTAAAAAGCTGACAGAATCATCATACAACGTCGATGACAGAAGGTCTGTCTTGACAGTCATACTCACAGTGAGGTTCATGAAGCTCAAGAACTTCTTCAGCATTTCTGTCATGATGGAGAAATCCCCTTTAGGTAGATGCTCTCTCACAGTAGTCACATTTATCTGAGAGGGGCAGAAAGGTGGGTGAGCGACAAAATGAATATCTTTGAGTAGGAAAAACAATCTCCTGTCAAATTGTGTGTGTGTGTGTGTCTGATATTCTCACCTGGCTGCCCTGGCAGAGGCAGCCCAGCAGCAGAGCAGTGTAGGAGGCAACAATACTGTCCTCCATATGCTTGCCTGCATGCTGCAGAGCTACAGCAGACACAAGGGAGAAAGAAAAAGATTACAGATACATACACTGCGTTGTTTTGTAAGAGAGGGTTTCAGACTCTCATGGTAAGAACTGCTGAATAGATACAAACGTTGGCTGGAAACATCCCGGTGAGAAGGACTTGGTGTGTAGCTGTACTTCACTGCTCAGTTACCCAACAGGCTGTACTGAGGCTAAAACATCCAGTGAAAGTCACTAATGGTGCCAATAAGTCCTAACTGTTCTACTGAGCTTATTGGTGGCCGCATTCAAGGGAACGGCCAAAAAGTAAAGAACAGAGGATTGCATTTCTGAATTTGTGATTCAACCATCTGAACAACATGCACTACATAAGCTGTTTTAAAGTGAAATCATCCTTTTCTCACTGACGCATGAAAATAACTTTATTAGAATGTATTAGTTGTTGGTTGATGATTTTAGCAAAAGCTCCTATTACATGCACACAAACACAACTTCAAACACACACGCTTACCTTTATTTAGGTCCAACTCTTCATCCTCCTCCTCTTTCTTCTCACTCTCTTTATTTTCAGTTTGGCTGTCGTTGGGTTCGGCTGCCACCCACTGGATCTCTCCCGACGTCTCCTTCCACTCTCCGCTTTGGTCCAGTGCCGGCTTGGGCGCCTCGCTGATGAGGTCGTCAGTCTTGGCCTCAGCCAGGATGGCAGCGCGCTCCCTCTCCAGGAAGAGCTAAGATTTAGCAAGAAATAAAACAGCTGTAAACTCCAAACACAAACACAGCAGATGTTTAATATTTCAAAGGGAATGAAGGAAAAGTAGTTAAGGATAGTCAAGGTATTTCCTCATGGCAAGGTCAGAAGGCAACTGGGTGTCCAAAAAACTCTGGAACAAGACTAGAAGTGTTGAAAGTGAAAAGTAAGTAAATCACTCATTTATTCTCAAAAGGTACCTTAAGGCTTTCAGAAGACTAATGAGTCAGTTGGGCAACGAGTTTGGTTAAAGTAATATCAACAATAAAGCAAAACTTTAATAAAATGACATTTATTTTGAAATTCTAATCCACAAATGAGTATGCATGGACTTACACTTAATTACTACTTCATGTCCAAGCTGTTAAATGCATGGAACTTCAGACTTCCACATCAACTTAAATGCACTGAAGGGTACAGCTTATGGTTGTGTGGTAGGTTTTATAGCACAGAGGGTAAATTTAAAATGATGATACAGCAATATAGCATCATTCATATTCATTAATATACCAGGGAGATGTTTCAACTATCTCCCTGAGAAAATAGGAGAAACACTGATCCACCTCTTCATACAATACAAAGAGTTCTTTGAACAGTAAAAACATTGATTTTTCCTCATGACTGCTCATCACTAACTGCTTCTGCTCACATCCTTACTTCAAAAGAAATCATGAAAACTGCCCTGTAGCCACGTCAAACAAAAACCCACTATGACGGCTAAAATATTCATTAATGAGCACTGGCACTCCTACCTTCACCAGGGCAGCCAAAGCACCGGAGGACTTGGGCTTGTCAGCCCCGTCTCCCTGAGTCTCAACTGTGCTCGGCGGTGCTGACGCTGTCGCTGTGTCAGATTGTGTTGGGTCAGCAGGCTGCATCAGGCTCTCTTCCAGACAGGAGTCGTCGATGCTGTACTCCATGTCTACCAGACAGTGGCGGTTTCTGGAGCTGTACTCCACAAGGTTAATTAGTAGACCCAGACCCTGGTATACACAACAGAATATACAAATAAGACACACACACACACACGTCCGTACAGGCACACACATACACTGCGCAACAAGTGTTTGTAGATATTTTGAACAAGTTTTGTTTTGTTAGAGATCGCCTTACCAGCACTCGCACGTCAAAGCGCTGCTCCTGAGGGATGTAGCGTGGAACTCGAAGGACGCAATTCAGAGCAGTTACTGTTAGCTGCTCCTGCTCACCTGTCTTAGTGCTTCCCCACTCTGCAGATAAAAGTAACATCATTATTAAACACTCAAACTAGTGAATGTAATTCTCTGCTGAGCACCAAATATTACATTTCATGGTGAAATCTATTGGTATACTAACTGAGTGATATGATTGAAGAATATCTTATATTAATAAGAATATTTTTCAGTACTGATACTATACATTACACTATTGCAAAAGCATCCAGTATCACATATAAAATAATCAAACCCATGTTTGATGCAATGAGCTGTGCTTCGTTATTATGCATCACATCATAATACTGAATTATTGCCAAGCTCTTAATATCCAGAAAAGTCAGATAAAAGCAACACACACAAACAAAGGGAAAACAAAAGCAAATGCAAAAAATATAATATGTAAATGAGAATACCATTGTCATGTGTAAGGTTGAGCAGCACTCCTATGACAGCCCTCATGCAGTCCTCCACCGCCTTGCCCACGTTACTGAAGCTGCAGTGGGGCAGCGCTGCACCCGACAATGACAGAGAGCTGTTGTTTAAAGCCCTGCTGTACCGCTGGATCATATCCTCACAGTACCGCAAAGCTCTGATGAAAGTAAGAAAAACATATTGATGAGAGAAAGTCAAGAGCAAAGTGAAAAGGGGGAAGAGATGGACATAAACAGAGAATAACTTTATATGCCACGACCCTGACTGCTAGTGTGTCTCCACCAATACAGAAATATTCCCAATTTCCAATAACGTAGCTTACAAATCTTATTGGCTCTGATGCAGACAATAATGTTAATAAGTGAGCTAGTTATGTTATTGTCTATTACATTCCTTTGCTTAAATAAAGTGAAGCTGTTTTCATCAACAAGCATACCGAATACCCCTGAGGACACTCTTAAATATGATGGGTACAACAGCGTTGCAAAAAGTATAAAATGTAAACTGAATGAAGTGCTGTTATAATAGTCAGAGCCTCAGTATGTGTCCATGTCCAGTCAATAATAGCTCCGAGCTGTATCTGGTGCTCACCTGGCAGAGGAGACAATGAGTTGTGAGTCTTTGTAGGCAATCAAGTAACCCTGGTTTTCTGGGTTCTGGACTGTCACCTGTTGGCAGAAGATGAAAGAGAAATAAAATCAATAGGAGGGGCGAGTACATTTACAGGCTGTCAAGAAACAGAAAATGAGGGGAGACCCCTGTGTTTGCTTCAGACTTTTGATCAGTGACATGTGAGTTGATGAGCGACATTCAGTGTTTTAGAGAAAGTCTTTCACCAGGTAACAATAAAAGTTTCCATCCAATTCACAGCTCTCAGTACTGAACTACTCTTGTTCTTGAGAGTCACTCCTGAATAACTTTGGTGAAAGAGAGAACTCAATTTGACTGAGCAGTACTTACACTCTCAAGCACTCTCAGACACCTCTCAGCCCCCCATAAAGACGCTACGAGGTTCTCCTTGTCATCCTCTTGGCTCAGGTTCTGCACACACTCTTTAACTGTGGTAACACAACACACACAAGGCACATAGCTGTTACACATCCTGACAGCTACATGAAAGACAACAGCTGGGACACTTGAATTTGGAAAGCAGATCTTTGCACATATACACAAGCATGGAGACTTGCAAACCGCCCACCTATGAGCACCTATGTACTATGCATCCTACACACATACCTTTGTCTACAATATGGTCCAAACCTCCCAGTAGTCGCAGTTCTTCTTTGAACCAATCCCCGGCTCTCTTGGAGGTTAGAGAGAGCAATGTCTCCATAGCAAGGTGGCCCGTCTACAACAGAAACACATGTAAAATCCTTACAGTATCCTTCAAAATTTGCATACATTTCTTCATTTGCCATGGCACCCCCCCACCAAGAAATTTTTATTTGATAATATTGTCCTTGATGCCTGCATTACAAGTTGATTACAAGTCCATTGAAGATGGCTGATCAGGAATATAAAGCACCAAATGTGAATATCACTTCAACATAACGAGTAACTAATGCCCTTTTGTGACTTTATGGGAACAGCTGTCATTCTTCACATCAACTTCCATATAATAAAACTGTGATGTTCAAGGAACACAATCGGTAGGATAAGCACATCTACATGGAACCAGTCTTTAAAGATAACACAATAAATCTTCCACAAACAAGTGCTTAGTAAAAGTAGTTCTTTAACACAGCTTAGAACAAGTGAAGAGTAAAAGAGAGAGAGGTGCATTAAAACAAATTAGACTGACATCTTATGCTCAATTTGACAGATTAGGCTTTTACTAAAAACATTTCCAATTAAGCTGCTTAAGAATTTGTGAAGTTTTGCTCGTTAACTAAATAATCGTTTAAAAAACACTCAGAGACGGCAGTTACTTGTTTGAACTAAAGGTACATTCAGAGGTGAAGCTTTGTTGTTACGTTTATTTCATTATTCAAGGACAACCCACCGTGATGTTCTCCAAGTCGAGGTGCTTGTTGTGCACGGTCTCACACAGCTTCCTGATTTTCTCCTTGACCTTTTCCACCTCCTTCGCAGTGAGCTGATCCTGGTGGGCCGAGTAGTCCTGGTCCAGTTCCAGAAGCTTGATCATAAGCTCCAGACAGGCCCTGTCCAGATCCATGTTAAGACGATCCCGACTCAGAATGTACATCAGGGAGGCTGTGCACAGACCAAGGTTCTGATAGAACAACAGAGAACGACTTTTACAAAGATGTGTAGGGCATACAGAGTTGAGACAAGGTGGTTTGAAGTGTGAAACATGTGAATACTTTTCCACTATCAATACAGCATTCTCTAAGTTAAGCGGTACGGTATAATTTCCTCCCAGGGATCAATAAAGTATTTTTGATTCTGATAAGTTAGTTATGTACGTGTCTGTGCAACCAAGGAAAGTTCTCCCTAGAAATGCTGCACACTAAGAAAAAGTTTACGCTTCAAGGATGACTGAAACTGTACTTAACACCTCAAGGCTTTGACTTGAATGTAATAATTAAAAGAAATGAATCTTTTAAATGACTTCAGGCTTGCTGAAATTAAACACTCTACATTAGCAATTAAAATTGATCATTAAAACAAACATTCACTTCAGATTAAATGTAGCATTTCAGTTTTGCTCTGTAGCATACAGGTCATTGTGCTATTGCTGGCTACTTCAGGTCAGTTAAAAATACAGACAATTATGCAACAAAAGGTGACAGTACAGACTAACAATGCAGACTGAAATGTCTTGTCAGAAAAAAAACAATATTGGGCCATGGTATATAAAGTGAACAATACATTCAAGTGTATATTTGAAGCAATGACTTTAAAACAAATAGAAAACACTACATTAAAAACTAAAAATGTTTTGACAAACACATCATGGATTAGTTTCTGAAATAAATATAAATATATACTTGTCGATCAGATGAGTATGTCTGCCCTTGTTAGAGTCCCCCCATAACTCACCCTAACTCAACTTTAGAACTGAACCTTATGAGAATACATTTCTATCTAAGACAAAGCTGTAATTGCTCAAAAGTGGTGAACATATTTGTCCCTACTTTTTTCTCAATGTTTTGAGGGAGACTGAGGGAGTGAAATAGAAGAAGCAAGTGACAGAAATGACTTTTACTGACCGGGTGTTGTGGAGCATCACTGAGCATTTTGAAGACCTGCGCCACCTTCCCTCTGGCCCGCAGGTGCATCCTGAAACTGGGCATGGCACACCGAGTGGCCAGGCTGATTATACTGGAGCAGCGAGAGGGAGAGATGAGAAGGATTACAGAAATGTTAATGGGTCAAATATTCATCAGTCGTGTGCTAAAAATTTAGATGAACAAGAAAGAAACCAATATGGCAATTTCCATCTGCAACATGTTTTGTTTTTTATATATCTTTTCACCTTCTTTAGGCATGTGTGAAGACTAAAAAAAACATCTTAAAAACAGAGTCTGGACTCCCTGCAGCTTTTTCTGAAGTCAAGGTTGTCTCTCCTGAGTGGATTCCATTTTCACAACAGAGTAGCTATCTGCTTTATCAGACTACAGAAAAACACGCTTTATCTCGGCAGTGTCGGCATATTACCCCAACAGGCGGTGGAATAGTGAGACACATAAACAGAAGAGGACAGAGGGGAAGGTGGAACATGGGTACACATACTGTCTCTACGGGGCAAAAAAACCCCCACTATTTGTTTAAATGAAATGAAAACAACAAGAATACCAGAAGTTTACATTCTCTGTGGTCTCTTTAAATATATTCACTTTGAATCGCTACCTCCTGCTGTTCTGTTAGAATAATAATTGTTATTGGTTTGTTTTATTTAATTAAGGATTGTTGCACATATTTCAAAGCTTTGCTCAGCTAAAGCAGCTGTTCCTCTAATTGCTTTATAAAAAGGCTAATAATAGATGACATGAACAAATGTTGGCTGAAGGGTGCTTCTACCATTCAATCAATCTAGTGAGGTACTTGGTACTCAAACAAACCAGTACCATCAACATGCCACTAGAAAAAAAGAAATCCATGTCATAGCAGACTTGGAGCATTTACGTGCTCCTCTGTAGAACGCCACAAAAAAAGGCAGCACTAAGTGTCTTATTCCACTTACCTAAGGCATCTTGTGTTGAGTGGCTGACTGCTCTTCAGCCCCGTCTCCAGGTACTCAAAATCATCTGTGAACTCTTGATTCTCTCCGAACTCCACCACGTCATTGAAGTGCTTCACATGCTGCACCACCGTGTACAGCTGGTGGAAGGGGAATGGGGTTAATTACAGCTAATTGGGAAGCAGTGCATCTGTCCAGAGTCACAATCAGCTCACACAAACACAGTGAGAGAATTGCTCTCATTGTTAAATCCCGCTCCATTGGTTCAATTACCAGCAATGGCTGACTGTGCTAATACCCTTCATCAATAAAAGCTCAGCATGTGGAGTTTGGGCCCGATCAGCAGTTGACTCTGTATGTTTACCAGTATCAACAGTCATGCTGTGTGTGCACTCAGTATGACACAGGAGGGAGGACCTGGGTTTCAGATAACACCATTGTGTAGTTACAGCTTAGCTGAGGCTATTTTACCTCAGGGGATCTGTGGCTAACAGGCTGATCTGGGGCTAGAAGGTCCATCTGTACATGACACAAGCTTTAGGGGAGTTTAAATTAACAGCAACAGTCCTCACTGCTGCCGCGCTGGGGTACAAATAACAAGAGTGAGCTTGGCATGCATCAAATGAATGCTATTCCTTTATTTTATAACCAGCATCAAATGGGTAAAAGTATGAAAAAGAGATTAATTCAAAGCAGCATGCAAACAAAAGACAGTGCCTCTCCCCCCCGTTCCTCAGCAGACATCTAAAAACTCCAGTGTTCTACAGACTCACCTCCTTGTGCTCCTTCCTGCATTTGAGCGCTGTGACAATATCCTGGTTAAGTCGCGTGGGG